>NW_020273468.1:779707-797169 GCF_003268045.1 Sipha flava
GACGTCCAGGTTTGTCAAGTAAAAATAAACTCGACCCTTTAGCTTTGTCACGACGTGGAGTGGCCCACATCTTTCACTTTTTCCCACCCGTTTGTCGTCACAGTAACGCCAGGAAAAACAATATAAAAATTGTTTTTTCATCGAATTCGTCTCAACAAATTATTGATTATAGAATATAATACACACAATATTCAAATTATTAATAAAAATCTATTAACTTCTCATAAACGTATTGCAGTTTTCTGTACAATATTATAGATAAAACAATTTGCGGGCTATTATTATTGATTGCGTTAAATATCTAAATAAACAATCGCCTACACGTGATATACTCGTTTCCAGGAGATAACATGCGAAAATAAAGAGTTTACACAAAATAAGTACAGAAAGAAACAAACAATAACAATAATAATAATATTAGTCATTAATAATAATAATCAATAATAATAGTAATAATAATAATGAAAAAAAATCCATTTATATTAAAACTAATTTAGGACACTTGGTTTTTTATTAAGCAGCAATGTATTTGTTTTGATAACCAAGTAAAGTTTCATTATATAAATAGATAAATTAAATTTATAAAAATACTGTACTTTATTCACTAACAATTTGTATATATAATGCAATTTTAAGAATTTTTTTTTTCGTAGTACAAAATGGAAGATTTGGAAATTATTTATTAATTTAGAAAAAATTAAACTATTTATAAGAATTTTCGTTTAAAAAAAGTGTTTACGGTTTTTTCAAATTAAGTCGGTACATACGTAAACTTATAATATAATAATATATATATATATATATATATATATATATATATATATTTGCTACGTCTTATTTGTCCGTAAAAGACGCAGTGGCGTTCAACCGTATTGTATTGCTCGAATGTATTTTGATTAAACCATAACACATTAATAAGTTTCAAATATATTACAACAAAGTTAAATAGTTCATAACAGATTATAAGAAAAAAAATAAACAAGCCATATTAAGGCCTAAAATAAATGAAATATTAATCAAATATCGATGGTATATATAGCATATACATATATACCATTTACAAGGCTGAGCAAGTTAACCAATTTTTTTAACTCGTACAGTCAAGTTAATATAGAAAAAAAAAATAAGTCCGAGTTATGTTAAAAGTCAATATATAAAAAATTAACTTATTTTAGTTAACAGTTAAAATTTGACATTTTTCATAAATAATATAGACATGTATTCTGTATGGTACGCATGCATGCCAATGGCTTGCCAGTGACAGGATGCATATTCTTGGATACTTCTATTATTATTGTTATTATTTATTTCTATTTATTATTATCTTAAAATGATTTTTTTGTTATAAACAATGTTGAAATATTTTCTCAGACGATTAAAAATGTAAAAAAGGTAGTTTAATTTTGATAAAAATGGAACTTAATTCGTATACCTTTCTATAAAATTAACTTGAAATAAACGAGTTAGATACCTACACACAAGAAAAGTAACATAGGTATTAAGTTAAAAGTTAACGACAAAAATAATCGACTCGTTTTTGTAATCTCAATTAAATGTAACTTAATTTTAATTTTTGACTCGTTATGCCCTGCCTTGCATATACATACATATATATATGTATATATTATATTTATTCTACGTACTGTTATTTAACGGAACGCATAGGCACGTAATGAAACAAACAGCGAACGACAGTGGTACGTTGTTGTAAACAAAACAAACATGTGGGACAATTTATAATAATATAGAAGAAATAAATCACCGTGTTTTATACGTACGTTTGGTCAGAATTCGGATTCGAATAACCGTAACATTACTTCGTCGACTGGCTATTTCCGAACGTTTATTTCACACATACTATTGTAAAAGAGAACAAATATATATTTTTATATATATATATATAAGTTTTACACGGATTCCACGGTATTAATATTTTGTACAATATTTTTATAAACAAATATATGGTACGCTACGCACTATGTATTAAAATAAAATAACAACAATAATAATAATAATAATAATAATTATTATTTTTATACTGGAAGAAGTTGACAACAGCCGCCGAGCCGTACGTTGTGGGCGAACAACATCGGTTGTGGTGGGCCGTAGAGGATCATTCGAAGTTCTCGAAATGAGACAGAACATCCAGGTGTTTGGCCAGCTCTCTGACATATTTCTTTAAAGATATCTCGTCTAAAAAGCTGGCCAACGGTAAAGGTGGTTGGCACCGTGGAAGATACTGTTCTCCCTGCAACACACAAAACGCACATCCATTATGATGGTCCCGGTGGTAAAATTTAGTGACTATTATGCATAGTGATGGTCATTTATTACCCAAGTCCAACAAAGTACTATATAAATAATTTTATATTATATTATTAAATCATTATGGTGTCTTATTGGAATGTCTCTATAAATGTATCGTATCCCAATTGGAAATGTATGTCTTATGCCGACATTTACAAAGGGCATGGTACTGCGCCTGCATTGGCTACCCAACAATTGGCAGGCCATTATGGGCACAGTAATGGCCTCAAAATTATCTAGTACTACACTAGTGCTGGAAAACTAGTACTATCAGCCAGTAATGACTCAATACTGGCATATCACGGGTCCTGTATGAATTGCTAGTAAAGGCCAGTCAGTGTATCTTATAGTTATGCCGAGTGTTGGCGGAATACTGGCATACTACGGGCCCAACATAAACTATTAGTAATGGCTAGTATTAGTCTTATGTTTATAGTATAACGTCTAAACATCTCATATGCTGCTTCTGTATCTTTAGCCATTACGGTTAATAACGTTTCACATGACTTAGTCGCACTACATAGTTGTTAACAAACTTGTGTATAGATACGGCCTCATGCGCATTGGATGCGAAAAAATTAAATGTTTTTTGCGTTTAGTGCGAAGAAAAAAAATATACCTAATTCGATTTCACTGAAAAATCGAAAGCGTTTGTTTATTCTGATTATTTACGAGTTAATGTTGTGATCGTTACGGCGTTTACTTTATGTTTTTAAAATCATTCAAGAGGATAGTAAAACTACACAAATAAATGGTTCACTTGACAGAGAAAGCGATGGGTAATTTAAATTAAAAAAAAACGTAGAGCACGTGAACTCTACGAATAACGTTAACGGTTCATGGACAATCTTCATGTCTAATATTTTTCGTAATTTTACTGTCAAAGTTCAAGATAATTATGGTTAATAACATAGTTGGCACTGATATATAATACCATGCTTTCACAAATTGCAAATCAACATATTGCCATATACGTAATTTTGCAAAAATATCGTATAATCCGTAAAATCTGTTGCGTAATTACTATTATAATTTAAATTATCATACCCATATTATTTAGGTTAAATGAAACAGTTTTATGATATTGACGACGATTTTAGGGTTATTCGATTCAGGAATATTTTCATATTTGTCTTTTAGGTTCATGGATTTTTAAAGAAAAAATATTATTTTGTTTGAATAATGTGTTCAGTAAGTTAAAAAAATTAATCTAATTTTTCTTTTTCTTTACGATGAAAGTGGCAAAATTATTTTAAATTATTTTAGTCTATAATAATAAATAGGTATTCAATATAAAACACTAAATCAAAACTCAAATAATAATACTATTTTATGATAGCAAAAATGCCCAAATGTTTTTTCCTACATCCTCCTTGAAAGATATTTTTTAATAATAGAAAAAAGCTTTTTATATACAGATGAATAGCTTTGACATAATAGTATTAAGAGTAAAAGTAGCAGCTAGCATACAATACATATAATACTTAACACTTTAAGTACCCGCAAGTATAAGTAAGTACTTAAAAATAAAATATTAGGTTATACTATATTATATTTCAAGGTTGATTTAAATTGTTACTATTAAAGTCATAATTCTGTTTTTAGATTCTGAGTGAAACGAGATATTTTTAGGTTATACCAATTTGTGTTTCTTTTTCTATCAATGTATAAATGATTTTGATAAGAAGGATTGCTTCGATCGTAACCAATAAGAAGTTAAAAAAAAATTTTACCTAGTCAGTACTTTAAGGTGAGTTATTTAACGAATTTTCGAACAGCATTTTTAATAACTGTGAAAAAATTAACTCAAAATTACGAAAATTGACAACATTTATGATTTACTGATTATCCACAACATCAAATTTTATTTTTCATTCTAACTCAAAAAAATAATAACTTTAAAAACTTGAAATATTCACTAAATACTTGTATCACCATTCACTTTACAAATAGATAGTATAATTAAAAAAAAAAAAAATGTTTTAGCTCTTTATATAATAATTTAAATTTCATGATTTCTTAGGTCTTTTTAAAAATACCGATAACATAATTTTAATTTGTCAAATGTCATCGTATAGATCTATAATTTATGAAAATAAATTTCACGATCGTTTAAATATAAAATGATGACAAAACCATAAAAATCATTAAGATCCATTAAATTTTTGTAGTAAAAAATTAAGGTTTATCTAAGGTTTAAAAATTAGTGGACAAGGTTTTCTCATAAGATTTTTTTTTGTAGTAAAAAAAAAAATTATAAAAATTTCCAGAAAGTTACAAACAAGTTTGATAAGCGTTATAAAATGAAATTGGTGATATTGAATATTTCAACGAATTTTCAATTAATAATTTTAATGATTTAGTTACCTTATACTCGTAAATATATTATTTAATGTATTAAATAAGTATTTTTTCGAGAGCAATGGTACATACTGCAATATTATTAACCCATCTCTGTATCTCATCCGATCATGAAGTCTCATTTAGTTAAGGAGTTTCAATCTTATTTTAAAAATAAATTTATAGAAGGATTTTTAATGCTTCAATTTCATAGTTAAAACATGTCCTATTAAATAGAGAACGAATAATTTATATATTTTCATTTATCTTATAAACATATAAAGATTATATATACTCGTATATATATTAAAGTATAATTTAGTCAACGCGTTTAGTAGAAAGGTAATTAATACTATTAATAAAATAAATTTTATGATGTAAAACATTAAAGTTAAATGCATAAAATAAGAATTTATATTTTTCTGTTATATTTATGACAAAGGAAAAAAAAAAAATTATATTCGAGTATCTTTTTGCAATTAAAAACGTATTCAACAAATAACGAAATTTATTTTAATAGATTTTAAAGAACTATTAGATTTTATATAGTGTTGTAACAGTGTGAAGCGTAACGTTAATATATTTTTGTATTTTGGTACTCAAAAATAGCTCATTTAATTATCTTATTATACGTAACGTTTTTTTATGATGCATTGCTACTTTTTTATGCCAATGCAAGATGTCTAAATTAAAACAGATATAATATGTGATTATAGTGTAGAGTTAACATATTATCTTAATACATTATAAATTAACATATCCATCATTCGTATGCAGTAAAGTGTTGACGAAAGCGCGCAGTGCATCGTTACTTATATTCACTTATTCGAAACTAATATTAACTTTAGACGATTTACGGTGGTAAATATAAATCTAATTTTCATTCAACTCACATTAAATGCCCGATGATGACGCAGGACAACGTGACAAAAGACGTACCGCAACAGCAGCAGCCTCAAAAAGTCGTCACCGAAGAACTGTATGTAAGACACATCTAAAATAAGAAATAGAACATTTAGCATGAGTATTGTTTTTTTTTTTTTTTACTTTTGAATAATTGATTGTGTTATGTATACCTGGTTTCACTTTACTAGTAAATAAACGACTAGCTTCCGTGATAAATCTATCTACATACGAGTTGGCCCTCTCCCACAAGTGCATTTTAACTGTTAGAATATTGCATATTAAACAGAACGCAGTCAAAGGGCTATGCAAGAATAGCGTGAACAAACTTCCGTTGTGCTGTAGTTGTTCTGTTGAAGAAAAAATATAAGATTAGGCATTCGAATGGTAAAATTACTCACCTATTCTAATACAAATTTATAAAAATAGTTAAACACAAGTCTCGTGGTATTTACCAAATGTTTCGCATTAGTAGTTATTACTCAGACTTTATAACTACGAGTATAAAGTAGCAAATACTATCTTGTATTTTAGTAAATTTTTAATATTTTATTTTATTTTTTTTTAGTTTCTAGTAATCATATATTTTAATTTACTCATATCACGTGTGTGGCACTTTTATATTTTGATTCAATGAATTATCATTAATAAAATAATAAAAAATAAAATTAGTTAATGGTTAATACTTGTAAATTAGTATATAAATAAATATTTTATATATAGAAATAAATAAATAAATACATTTTTAGCCTGGAATATTATTTTAATTTTGATGTACGACCGGTTTCGAATTAAAAATTGTACATAGAAATATGGATAATTTATAATACAAACACTTTCAGACAATAGTATTCTACCGGCTTTTATTATAATTTTTTATTTTTTTTTTTTTTTTATACAAATATATTTATGTTTATATTGTAACTTATATAAGTATGAAGCTCAAATTTATAATTATATATACATTTTAAAAATATTTTCCCAAAACTTATACCTTTTTGTTGTTTAATTCAATTTTGCTAACTAAAAATTATTATACAACTCTTGTTTTGTTTTACTCTAATCCTTTCAGAATTTAGTTGCAAAACATGAACTGCATTACAATTCAAACATGTAGGTTAAATTACTTTTATATACATGAATATACAAGTATGTATTTATATATATTTATACATGATGTTTTTTCTTACCGTGTAGTTTATCCGGTAACTCTTGAGGAGACATAAGCACAACAAACGGGTGTCCAAAATACCTCGGTATGTATTGAAAAGCAAAACTATTATCGGAATCGATAATTACAAATAATGGCTTTCTAGTGAACGGATAAAGATCTCCAGGATATAAGCTAATAAATAAACAATAACGCTTAGTCTTTGTAATGGTTTAGACACATTTTACGATTTCTTACCAATGAATTTCTTTCACGTGCACACCTTTTTTATTGGTCAGTTCCATTTCTCGTTTGCTACTAGCCATGATACCTCCACAATCGTAACCCACTGAAAAAGAAAATTATACTTTAAATAGCATCGATAATAAAATGGTTTAAACATTTTGAAACAATAAGCACACACTAAAGTATATTAATTAAACATTTTTACTTTTTAACGCTGTTGCGAACAAAATAATATCGACAAGCCATATATAGTTTACGTATTCTAATGGACACATAATATTTTTTTTTTAATGTTGATCGTCAAAACAATAAATAATATCTTCATAAGGTTAGGGAGCATATAAAATGTAATATTATGGATTGTCACGTTTAAAAAACTACTGTAACACTGTACTAATGAACTCGTTCACTCGGGAGTTAAGATTTCGGGGTACACAGTGTGATTTTTAAATGAAATGTATCAACAATTCAATAATGCTTTATCGTGCCCGGTATATAGTATTTATAGATCAAAATATTGACAATTTCAATACGTCATAATATTTATATTTTATATGTACTTACAATCGTTAACGTGTTTTGATGTTTGAAAGCACCCGTCTGCCGAAACATACATGAGCAGCACACCATTTGCCGGAAGTTCTTTAAAACCTTTAATATCAAATTAATAAAACATTAATTACAATACATATGAAATTTGAACCTATTCAAACCTGTAGCTAGAAACATCATTATTTGAGTAATAGTCGGTTTGTAAAGTATATATTTGTGAGGATTTTCTCTTCTAGAACTATTTACGTCATGATTGGCCATCATTGGATACGCTAAGGTTTTATTACTGGTAATTGAGTAACTTTTTTCCTATAACATACAATGGTACTGATGACATTAGTTAATAATTATTGTATATATTATTGTCATATATATATTTTCGTTGTATAGTTATAATTAGGAATGTAATTTATGACGAATAGATTTTTACGAATAAATAACATTGTTCATCAGTTAAAATTATATTATATGTAAAAAGAGATAATTAGTTGAATAATTTTTCAATTATAAGTCTTCAACATAGAGATCAAAAATAATTTTAAATTCATCTACTGTATTCTAAGACTTATAAAAGTACATCTACATAATGTAAATATATATATATTTTTTTAATAATATTTATTTAATAATCTTGCAAAAATAAAAATAAAATAATAAAACCATTAAAATTTGAATCCTAAAACGGTTACTTTCGAACGATGCTCTCGAAGGGGGATCCGATACGTGATTTATTTCATCTCGATTTTTTTCCCTTTCTAGCGTCTGCATCATTCGGAACATATCAATAGTCATTTCGCTGAACTTGACCTATACAACGAACAAACCAGTCAATATAGTATTTTTTTTATGTTTTCATATCAATTTAGTATTAATAATAATAATAATAATTTATTGTATTATTAATATTTTACGTCGGTAGGTACAAAGTGATTTTTATTACGTACAACGTTTAGAAATTTATATCATTATTTATATTATTAATTGTATAATTAGAAAGTCAATCGATAAAACAAATTTAAACTTTAAATAGGATAATGGAAGTACTTGTATAACTATCAATAGCTAAATAATGGTTCGATATTAGATCGTCAAAGTTATTAACAAAAAACAATATTTTTCTTCAAAACTTTAGAAATTAAAAATTAAGTGCCATTTGAAAAAAATGAACACAATGTTTATGCATAAAAATTATGTAGTATTATATCATAATGTGATTTTGTTAACTAACGTTTGAAATTGAAAAAATCACCCCACAAAAATATTTAAAACTTCCCCCATCCCTAACCTGTTCTGATGCGTTTCCTATGAGTATAATTTCTTGCAACGACAGATTCATCATCGTAGATTTTTCCACTGGTGGTGTCGTTAGTGGAGTTAATCTGTAAACAAGTATAAAAGTGTTTCATTAGTATACATACATAAATATTATATATACATGGGGTGTGCGTGTAAAACACGTATAAGGAAAACGAATCATGCGTTAACGCTTTTTCACGTTGTGAGGTATCATTTGCACGGCCGAATAATACGAGAATATTGAATGTCAACTGTTAAAAAAAGGAAATCGTAAAGGTGCAGGATTGTATAATACGAAAACTGCAAATTCAACATAATAATAATAATATATACGAATGCCCGTGTGGCAAGGTCACGTGTACGTTTCGAAGTTGTAGGGGCAATGGGGAAAAGGGTTGAAAGGAATGAATCGTGTCGTGTTTGATCAACTTTTTTTTATTTTTGGATTTTAATATTATACCTGTGCGAAAGTATGACGCTGCTCTGGTCGGCATGTATAACGTTCACTATGCTATCGGCTTTCACGAATGTTTTTATTTCTTCCAAAACCAAAGACCATTCCAGCTGGTCGTCCGGTTCGTATGTACTCGTGTAGTCTACGATTTGTTTGTCTAGCTCCTTTGAGTGAGAAAAAAAAATTAAAATGTGTTAAACCGAATAAAACGCGATGCTACTACAATGTGTAATGAAACACGTTATCGATTTTTCTGTATTAATTATAATAGAACACGAGGGGGAGATTTTGTCGTCATCACACCGTGGCTCGTGTAGACACATTCTGTGGTAGTTTTTTTTTTTTTATATTATTAGAAAAATTCTCACATAAAGGACTTCATGATAAATTTATTGGCCTATATTTCTATAAAATTTTGAAGTGAAACACGTAGAATAATTATACTAATTTATAATATAAATTTTGGAATAATTCATGAAAATTAAGCCAACTGCTTATGTAAATTTTTAACAATGGTTTATAAGCTAATGGTTTAATACACTTATATATAATTGATATATTATTAAGTAACATTTAGCTACTGATTGGCATGGTAATATTTATCCTAATAAGTTTTTAAGATTACATTTTTGTTTCTTCTGAATTTAAACTTTGAACTTTCATGACTTTGAAAAAGTTTTCGTTTCTTATTTGATTTAATATTAATTTAAATCTGTGAAAGTGTGCTGAAATGCCTGTTCTCTGTTAAGTGTAAAAATTAATTATTTTCTAGCACGGTAAATATCTATTCGATAATAGATTACGTGCCGTCAGAAGTGTTTATGTGTGCCATAAATAGTTTATTAATTATTAATTATTATTATAAACAAGAAAAGTAATATTTTTATATTTGTTGATGTCGTTATTTTCAAATATTTTTTCAAAACTACAATACTTACAGCCAATAGTTCCCGGATGGCTCCTACTCTTCGAAGTAGCAGGCAAACTACAATAAACCTAGCGTAGTACCTTAGTTTCTTTACCATTAAATCAGATCTGAAATAAATATAAAATTTATATCGTTCATTAAAATGGGTCTATGTTAGAGAAAAATAGGCTAAGCTATATTTATGGTCTAAGTAACGGAAAAAGTAACAGACAATTTACACTTTTGAACACGCAAAGCGTTAGTGTTTGTACATCTATGAAGTAAGCGACAAACTATTATACAGTATATTACGTTTTTTTTATTATCGAAAACGATATATTTTCTATCTCTCAAAAAGTATAAAAATATATCACTACATTATTATTTCCGTCCATATGAAAGGAACTGAGAGGAATTTTCTCCTTTATCTTTTAGGTAACAATATAAAGCATTTACCAAGTACGTAATGTGTGATTTTATAAAATAATAATTACAACTATATGAATACATTTATCGGCTAACCTGCCCTGAGTTTTTCTTGTTAATTGCTATGTATTATTCGACATCATAGCTGATAATTAAGCTACTAAATTATGATTGATATATTTATTACATTTTACAGGTTATATAAGTAATGTCCTCGGTGGGCCACCAAATATAAAAGTACGTATAATATCAATATTAATCTAATAGTGTTAGATAATAATAACGCTATTATTAAAAAAATTAAAAAACATTAGTTCATTAAACACATTATATTTATCTCTTGTCAGGTTTCATCATGAGTTATCCTCAATTCTTTGGTCACCAAGTTATTCTTCATATAAAAATATTATTGAAAATGTTCAATATAAATTTTTAAAGATATTATATTATAAATTAAATATGCCTATTTCAAGAGACTTGTATGATATCAAAATTTCCCATCTAAAACTTAAATTTTACTTTTTTTTTATTTTTATTATTTTGTTTAATTTTAAAAAAACGAGCCACATTAAATATTTTCGCAAGCTATATATGGTATGTATTTATCAAAACTCACCTATCTTCCTGAGATACTCGAGAGTAATATTGTCGTCCTCTTATCGCCGAATAAAACGAATACGCCTCGTTTAAGTTGTTCGTATCGCTTGTTCTAAGGCTGAAACAAATTGTAAACATTATCCTAGAATATAAAATTATCTATAATTATAATAATGAATTTTATATACAAGTATTATGGCGGAAAGTACAATTATTTGTTTTACACATGAGTCTTTGTAAAAACTTAAATGGCGTTGTCTTCCTTTCCTTACTGACCGAATTTTTTAATATATTTTTTGTCATGTATTTGAACAATAAAATAAGTATTAAATATAAATTAATGTTCTATTACAATAATAAAGAATTGTTTGCATAGTAAAATTTAATTTTTATATTAAGTTAATTAAGGAATAAAAATTTAATTGCAATTAAAAATAAGATATAATCATTAATAATGAAAAAAATATGATTTCAATAATAGCTAATTACCAACTACTTTATCACTTCCTATTCGTTAAGAAGTCTTAGTTGTACCACGGTACACGGAATATATAGGCTGCTAAATATATTTGTTCTATTATTTTTTATATTATTTATTGTTGTATTATATTATACTTATGTTGTCGGAGGATTTTTATATAATATTGTAAATTACTCTACTACAGTAATATATATAAAACATGTGTAGTAGTTATTATTTTCATACCAACATTTATGTTTTATTATATTGATTAATTGATTTATATATTAAATAGTATACATTTGATTTGCCCTATTTCGAAGAGATATACATTAAATTAGTGTCCTTAAAAATATCTGATCCAAGCTAAATTGGCTTGCTCCACACGCACACATAATACATGGTAATTGTATATTCGGATCCCGTATAATGAAAATGTATAATATCGTACAATGACCAAAGGGTTTTAAACCGATAAGTGAATTGTGTATATAAAAAATAGTAATAATAATAATAATAATAAATAATCTCGTCACGCTTGACATGTTACCACACTATTGTTTTATACTTGAAAACTATACCCGCTAAAAAAAGAGGGAAAAAATCCGTTATAAAAGACCTACAAACCCACGAGTCATGTTCCAACTATGACCGTTTGCATCGATTTTACGCATTATATTAAAGAACCTAATACAGTATAATGTGAGTGTGTGAACATGTGAATATGGTATAATTGCCTCACCACATCACCAGGGTAATGGTGTAAAATGGTATTTATGTATTTTTTTTTCACGAGATTTTTTTTTCGAGTGGATAGATAGATTTATGCAATTAAAACCCTTGTCCGATTATTTATAAGTATATAACCTAAAAAATCACTTACAATCTCGAATAAATAAGGCACCATCGTCGAATTCGAAATTAATTCAATTGCTGGTTTGCCCTTTAGGTGTTTTCATGGGGACACGCACGGATACGCATACAATCTCCTACCTATTTTTTTCCCTCCGTGTTCTAAGTACTCACTCGTAAACGATCAATAATTATGGGCTCATCGGTTACAGTGTGACATTCTTTACGTCCAATTGAAGATATCAATATTACACATTCATCGTACATATCGTATATCTTATATTATATTTATACTCACTAGTAATGATAGTACAGTTGACCTATTTTCGAGGCTATTTCACCTATTTGCCATCGCTTTAAGCCATACTTTGTATCCAACACTTGCCTGCAACAAAACAATCGTATACGTTATCGACGAAAATAATACTTTTTATTCTGCGTTACACAAATTTATTATTAAGGCCATGAAATATGTCCAAAATATATTATACAGCCATCTTTTAGTTCAATTTCAGTGGAAAAAATTGGATCGATAAAAATCCAGTGACATAGGTACGAAAAAATGCCTTCTGGAGAGATAACAATATTATGATGATTAAAGCAATAAACCGTGACCAAGTATTACGTGAAGTCTATTGCAAGAAATTTTAATTTTTAACTGAATACCAACATTTATTGGCGAACGGAAGCGGATTTAATTCTCATTAACCTGCTTCTATAAATATGCCAACAACAAAACAACTCATTTCGCTACGCCCCTTGTGCAAAAAAAAAAAAAATCCAGCACGTACACAGTACAAAAATATATACTTAATCTGTTTGACGTTTCAAATAATTCCTATAGTTTTTGTAAATCATTACAGGCGTAGTTAGCCACAGATATACACGCCCGATTTAAAGGAATGTAAAACAATAATATTACGTCATTATCAAAATACTAGAGGAGCCATGCTCAGACTCCTATGAAATGTATGCTTCGTTAGTAATAACGATTATACTTTATTAGTAAAAGTAACACGTATATTATATACTGATCTTTTAAGTTAAATATGATACATGTATAATGTACATGACACTGTAGTACCTACCTAAAATTTTACGGTTATTAACAATCTTTTTACCTTTCCTGGACTAAAATGTAAATCTATCAATCGAATTGAATAACAAGAGTTTTTTCGAGTATTTAATTAAAAACTATAGTCAATAAAATAAAAAAGTTGATATCCTTTAGAATCTTCTTTGGTGCTAAAGAACCTATTAATGAGGTATGAGTCAGATTTATCTAATATTTTATTAAAAAGAGAAATTATTTTTCGAACGTTCCAGATTAACTTTTCTAACCGATCACCTTTTATTTATAAAACCGAGTGTATTGATAAAAAGTCATCTTGTTAAACATCATAAAATATTTACAAACAGAATACAAAATCAGCTGTAGTTTGTTTTTAACTTTAAATCGTTTACTCACTCAGAACAATTTAATAACATGCGTCAATTTTCATACTTTGTAGCACAGTAACATACACGTATTTATTAATCATTATAATGTAGTGTGTCGGATATAAAAAAATAATGTTATCATAAATGCAGGCGTAGATACAAGATTTTTAATTTGAGAAGGGGATGTCATCGATATAAATCATCATATTTGATAAATATGTGGTAGGTATTGCCAAAGCGAGAGGGCTATTATATGATCCTTTAAATAATCATTGAAAATGTAAAACATTTTTCGGCCTTCATCTACAATTTTTCGTATAACTAGTATTATTTAGGATTTTTCTTCTTGAACATTTTCTATTTATGTTGTCGGTATTATTTCGCACTTGATTTCAAATTGAAACTTTCAATAATAATAATTCAGAGTGATAAAAAGTAATTAACAATTTAATAATGACTTCTTTAGGACACACATGATTCTATATTCTCAGTGCTGTAAAACTGGGTGTGCAGAGGGTGCATTGCACATAGGCTCCGGGCCTCTAACTATATATTATGGGGCCTCAAAAGATCAAATGCTCAAAAAGGTTTGATGATTAAGGGCTTAAAGGTTTTGATTTGCACACAGGCCTTGAGTGGTTAGTTACTGCATTTATATATCCTCCTTTAAAATTGCACTTGCATTAACGAAGTAAAAATGTATGTTGAAAAATAAACATTAATGTATTATACTTTTAACATTTGGACTTTTCTTCTTTTTTTTTTACATACATATTAGGATTTATATTTCGCATGAATATTATATACATTTAATGTATTTATAGCCGTATTGGTATAAGGTTGTGTCTTTTTTACATAAAAAGGTACACTAGAAATGTAATAATCGTGTTGAAATGCATACATATATTATTAATTACCTATGTTGCTGCTGAAACTTCCAAAGTTTTGTGTAAACGTCGAAAGTCTTGCCAAAATACCCTTGCCAGATTTTCTGACCGCATTGTGGAAGGTCTCTGTGAAAAAAAATAGTTTCTTATTAAGGAACAATTATTGAAAAATTAATACTAATATTTAAATTTAAAAATGACACATTTCGTATGGTTTCGCAATTCGAAAATGAACGCAGCGGATCTTGTATGAGTGCGTATGCTGAATTATACAATGTATACGAATTACAATATAAACTCATACCACAAGCCTATTCAACTTTCTCTGCAACCCCTCGGTTTCGTACACCCATACCCACACACCCACACACACATACACACATGCATATGTTTATACAATGATAAAGTGAATATATATATCTACAATGAACAGTGATAAAACTACATTGCCAGATATGCGTGTGAGATTGAATAAAATCAAATCGCAAATTATGTACAAAATGGTGCTTATTTATCGTTCATTTAAAAATCACGAGTAATTTGTCATTTATTTTTAGATTTCTAGTTGAATAAGATTAATATTTTTTTTTATTCATTTTTCATTGGTCTCTTACTCAGATTAACTTCCAACAAGTATACGTTACTCATATTTCCCTGATTACTTTTCATGGTTTTAACCACTCTGTATATGTACGCAATGTGACTCATCGACTTCGCGTTATTTTTTCACTACGTACACACGCCAACACACACATGCAGGGGTACAAATTAATATTACGTCACACGTAATCAAGTACGTACGGAATAAAATGGAAATTCACAGTACAAGACCCCGTGCGATTAGACTAGCCATCCCGGAACACGAGTTCATTGTCCATTTGTCGGACGGGTGTGAGATTTTTCATATTTTTCCCGTCAACAAAATGAGTCACGCAGCACGTCGTATTATTCACGACGCGCGTTTATACGGGGTTGGAAAGAACCAAGTAAAAGCTCAGCGCCGTTGTTACAGACGTCGTCACGGTACGCTTTCGTCACATCGATCAATCGAAATCATCGCTACCATCGGAAAATTCAACGTTCTACACGGGATCGGCTGCGACTCCGTAGGAACTCGCATTTTACGTCGAGTAAGCTGACGTGTTAGTGCACTGCAGGTACAAGAGTACATGCAGGATTATGTACATTGTAACTACAGTTAAACATGTGACCACGCGGTAAGTGACGAAACGAAAGATAGCGCCAGTTACCCGGTTCTGCGTGTAGAGGACGATTTATTACACACACTTACATACACACACACACACACACACACACACACACACACACACACACACAAAACACATATATTAACTAGCTTTTGGGGATAGATAGCACGAGTAAAAGTGATCGGACGGCAAGGATCGAGATCTGAGTGGTTTGAAGGACGAATAGGTGCTGGAGTCGGCTTCGTCGTTGGGCGACCTCTCGACGGACTGCAGATCATACACGACACGAAGACTAGGCGACAGGTTCGAAAACGTTCGATGAATAGCGGCAGTATAAAATATTGTAATTCCGGCTTTATCGCCAGTTATCCAAGGTCACGATATGCGGCACTTAATCAGAGCCGTTTATAGGGGAGGGCAACGGGACCATCTTGACCCAGGTCCCATTGTTGGAATATTTTTTCAAGGGTCTCCCATAAAGTCTTGATGTAAAATAACTAATAATCAAGCCTCGATCTCACTGAACAATTTTACACGCCAAGTGTCGGCGATTTAAGTCGCGCACGTGCGAGCATGTGGCGACTCGTCCGATTACATTGAGCGATTATATAACAAATAATAAGAATAATATTCAATTCTATTACATAAATATGTAATGCAGTACATACATTTAGAGGAGCTTAATTGGTTAAGGTTTGGAAAAATACGTTTGCAAGAATTTTTTTATTGTCTGTGAGTATTTTGTTTATCATATCTTATTATTATGGTCGAAGGGCTCTCAAAATCAAAATTTGCCCCTGGCCCCGAAAATTCTTGGGACGGCCCTGCACTTAACGATTAGAACCGTCGTCGACGAACGGTGAGAGAATGCGACTTGATACGGTGCCGTCCACCTCCCCCGCCCGGTGTTGGCCCCGACTCTAGCCCGCGCGGACACGTATGGGAGACTCACCGGAGCCCGTTGAATAACTGTTTCGACTGTTCGAGCAGTTGACAAAACTCGACGACAATCTTCCGCTCGTGGTCATCCATGCTGGCCATCGTTGCGGCCACGACCATAATTAACACGTACAACAGTGTCGAGAGACGTCCAGTGACGGTACGAGCCACCGCCGCGGTCACGCCGCCGCGTCGTCGCCGTAGTCGCCGTAACAGTCGACCGACGCAACAACAACAACAACAACAACAACTACAGGCGCAGCAGCCGCCGCCGTAGCCGTCGTCCTCGGTGCAGCCGTGCGCCCAGCGCCGGCACCGATCACGTAGCGCTCCTGGGACGCGGTCGTGCAGCCGCAGCCCGTGACGGCGATGTCCCAGCGGTCGGGCGACAGCAGCAGCGGCAGCCGCGCCACGTCGTCGGCCGCTTGACGGCCTCGCGGCCCATGTCGCAGCGGCCCGTCAACGGCGGACCGTCGTCATCTGCGGCGCCCGCGCGCC
>NW_020273468.1:801910-821030 GCF_003268045.1 Sipha flava
ACGGGTGACAGCGTTGGCGCGACACCGACGACGGCAACACGTCCAACACCACCGTACCGCTAATATAACCACTGCACCGGCAACTGTTTGTACACCGTCGTGATTCCGTTACGATTGTTAACGATTTACCGTTGTCGGTGTTCTTGTTAATATTGATGTTATTATCGCGCTGCACGTCGGCGGGACGGAAACGCTACGCGCGCACGCACAAACACGCACTCACTATTGCGCTAGTCGCACGGCACACGGCACACGGATCTCGCGGCGAACACTCGCGTCGTCTCGCGGTCACGGCGGCGGTGGCGGCGGCAGCGGGGGCTCGCTAAAAGCCCGTATCGCCCACGCACGTGTACGGATCGATGTGTGGCCGCTGCTCCTCGGGGGCTGGTGGAGCGCGCTCGTTCGGCGTCCGTCCGCGTCCGACCAAACGGCAGCAATACCTACCGTACGCGCGATGTATATATATTGTATAATCCCTCTCTCTCACACACACGCACACACTCTACCTCGCCCTCTCTGCCGCCCTCTCGGCGGGGCGCGGCACTCGCGTTTTGCGGGTTTTTCGCGTGCTACGTACGCCTGGACCGGTGCGCGGCGACGGGGGTGGCGGTTGCGTCGGCGTCAGGGTTGACGGGGGCGTGCAGGGGTAGTTGTTCGCCGCCGGTCGGAGACGGCGCTCGTGTTCGTTTGTCGGCGGCGCAGCGCGTAGGCGGTGGACGGACGACGACGACGCGTCTCCTCGGCCGACTTCGGCGTCGGCACGAGTCGTCCTTCACCGTCGCCGTCGCCGCCGATGCCGCTGCGGAGGGGTTGCGCTGTTATTGATTGTGTCCGGCCACCCCCGCCCAGGGACGACGGACCGTCTGGCGCGCGGGGTCCCGTCGGCAGCGTGGCTGTCGCTGTGCCCGCCGACCCGCCGAGGGCGACCCTGAACTTTTTGCCGGCTGACGGATGACGGACGGCGTCCCGAATCCAACGTTCACAGATAGCGCGATCTCGTTGTCCGTCTTGTTCACAATGCGCCCACACAGATGACGACACCCGTACACTGACTACGATCCCTTCGTGTATATTTTTGCGTGCGATGTGTAGAGCGCGGTGGTGTTTATAACAACAATAGTTTATTATCATTTTCGTTTCGAATTGGATAACGGAAGAAACCTAACGGTAACGTTTGGAGTACGTCGTGTCTAACGACGTGATTGTAATAAAATGGGACTGGATTCGGTACCGATCTACCTCGTAATGTCACATTTCTGCTGTTTCAATTGCTTTTCACGATTTTTTTTTTTTTTTAAAACACTAGAATATTGAAAACAATCAAATCGAGTGATTAAAATGTATACCACAGTTTTTATTCATGTGAAAATACTTACAATGTGAGGTTGAAATTGATTTTTATTTTAACTTAGAATAAGTGTTAATGATTGAGTACTTGTTGAATGAACTTAATTTGTGCGTCTAACAAGGTCCTACATATGAGTTGACCAGCAGTTTTTCATCGTCGAAAGCGTAATTCTGCTTGGATATGTCTTATCATCTTGGAGAAAAAAGAAAGACTTATCTGCGATCTTTGTCTTAAAGAAATACGTCCAATGGTCTTTTGTATAGGAACATTTTAGAGATAGCTTATTATACACATGGGTGTTCTGTGACATATCAAGATAATTCCGGTTTTGTGTTCTACAGTTAAAAACGTGTTATTTTATTAGTAAAAGATTATTAAAGCTATTGGACAAAAAGATATTATTATTATTTATTATTTGATATTGTTTTTTTTTAAACATAAATTAGTATATAAAATAGGATTGGGTCGATTTTTACGTGATTATTTGCAAAGTTAGCCACGTTGTTCAGAGATTTGAAACCATTGAAACTCTTCAATAGTCTCACTACTACCACCAAAACGGGTTTTTAGGTATTTTTGGTACCCAGGTAACACGCATAAAAAGAAAGAGCTCTTAATTATTATTATAATTTTTTGTTGTCAAGGAAAAAATTTCGTCGATTTGTATTTGTTTAACCTAATGAAATGATACCACATACATATATTGTACATATATATTGCTATTGAAAATTGTCTTACCTATTCCGTTTAAATAGGTGTTGACCAGTTGCCCCTAACGGCTGTTATCGGGATTTTTAAAATATACCAGTTGCCCTCGACCGAATGTACCAGTTGCCCTCACATGTTAATATATACACGATTACAATATATAGCCTGTAAAATAGGGGAGGTAAGTATACAAATAATAAATAAAATTATTTATAAAAATAATGTAAAATAGTATAAAATGATAAAATCAAATTTTGATACTTGCAATTATATATGATATTGTATTTTGTAATAAATAATAAATATAATATATTATACAAATAGTATGGATAAAATGAAAATTATAACGATAGAAATAAAAAATTCATAATAAATCGTAGTACACATCATATAATATGAAAAAGTTAATAAAATAATAATTAAAATTAAAAAGTATAATTATTTAAAACTAATAAAACATTGCTCTTTTCACTATACACTCGCGTAATATTTTCCATCGTGTTAACAACGTCAGTGCTTTTCGTCTACTAAAATGTGCCTATCAAAGACATATATATAGGTATACATCGTATATTATAATAATGTCTAACAAAAAAAAAAAACTACTAATAAAGGATAGGTTTAATAAATGATAATAACTAGTGTATTCCGATAAAGTGTAATATAATTGTCGTTAATATCGTTATAAATCGTACTTTTGGGGGCAACTGGTATATGCCCGTTTAAATAACAATCACAACTTCAATTAACGAAATTGTTCGATATCGACTCCGGCGATAACGGTGTTAAATATTTATTTTTGTCGCGGGATAATGTGGATAAGGCTCAGAAATCGAAATAATCGATATTTCCGTCGCCGTCGGGACATTTTGAACTATAAATTACGCGTGTCGAGTCCGTTAATATATTACTATATTAGTATATCACGAAAAACCTCGAATATGCACTAAAAACATGATGAATTTAAAAATATGATCAATCAAATAAAAATCGAACAAATATGCAAAAATATGTAAAATCAAATTGGTAAATTTGAATCCTTAAGGTGATGAAACAAATTTATATCTTACTCTGCATTGATTTAATTGTTATTAAAAAATATGATAAATGCATAAATATCCGCACCCTGTTTATCATCAATTTATAGAAATAAAAATAATACATTTTCATCATCTTTCATTATTCTACATTTTTCTATAAAAAATTATAGATTCTAGATTAAATGCAAATCATACATTTTTATATTAACAGAAGTAAATAAATATACAGAGAGAACAATAATATACGTATAATGAAATTCATCTACATTAAAGCATTGTCAGGTTAGCCAGTAGTATTTAATAATAATTTAGTTAACGCATTATTAAAATATAAACACAATGTACTTAATAAAAAAAATATTAATAAAAATATTATTAAAGGAATCGAATAAATCTAAAGAAAGGCTCTTCGGAGTATTAGAAAGACCAGTGATGATGTACTCATGCGAGACATGGCCCATGACCCAGGGAGATGAAAAAATACTTACTATCGTAAGATAAAAGTTCCTCGGAAGGTTTCTAAAAGAAACGAAGATCAAACATACGAAACTAGGTCTCACAGTTAACTAAACAAATTATTCGGAAAACCAAATATAATAACAAAAATATAACACAAGATACTGGGTTGATATGATTATGTACTAAGGGCTAAACAAATAACAAATTATGTATCAAACTGGACCTCCCCACCAGGGAAGGCGACCGATTGGAAGACTAAAGCGAAGATAGATTGACAAGCACATGAAGGAACTAAGACAACTTAGTAATAGCACCCCAAGCGTATTTTTCAGGTGTAGCGAGATATTTTTATATCCACCCAAACCCCGAAGAACTCAAAATTGAAATTCTTTTGTTTCATTATTTTTTAATATTATAGATATTATAGAAGTAATAGCTCAGAAATTATATGAAACACGTGTAAAAGAATATTATCATTGTTAATGTAAATAATAATAATATTTAAATTGTCTCAAGTTTATTATTTTAAAATTTATGTTATTGTGGCTAAATCACGATTGCGCAAAAAAATTTGCAACACGATTCCGCCACAATCCCTTTTTACCCGATAAAAAAATTTAATAAAAAAAATTTCGACTGTTGACCATGTCAATATATACATTTAGCCAACATGTAATTTAGAAAAAAAACAATTTTTAACCAAGCGAACGATGATAATTTGTTGACAGTCCTATGCCTGTAATAATTGGGAAGGAAAATTGTGAATTAATAGGTAATAAGTTTGAATGCATATATAGAAAATTATGTAGAAAGTATGTATTGTATACATTATTTTATATTATATATAAATTATTATACATAGTATATGGTGCGCAATGGTGTTGTGATTTTATCAGGTACAAAGGGATTGGGGCGGAATCGTAGTGCAATTTTTTTGCGTAATCGTGGTGTAATTAGTCGAGTCAAAAAAGGAAAATTTGAGCAATCGTGATGCACCGTGTTATTGTATTCACTATCTCCTTATTTTCTAGGAATAGCTATACCTAGAAATAGGGTTGGGTACCGCTGCAACTAGGGATAAACCATATTAATAAATTAACTCTGAATAGAGACAATTGGAAAGAAATTTTTTATGCAACCATGACCCAATGACACATAAAACTGAAAAAAAAAAGAAATATTAATAAAAATATTTAAGAACATAAAATTATACATAAAATCTGTCTTTATATATATATATATATATATATATATATATTACTGTAATTGAATCCTTATAAATAAATAATAGTAATATTCATAAAATACACATTAAGGATAATATTAAACATTAAGCAATTAATGATTTTTTTAACCCAAAGTGGAAATATCTCTTCAAATAGCCAGAAATAAATTTTGTATTGTAACATCAAACTTCAGTACATATATAATTAACCACAGAGATTTTTAATTAATTTTTAAAAAGTAATATACGCTCAAAAATAACCACAAACATGACCACAGAAATTAATTCAGTTTTTAAATTAAAATTTATTATTTTAAACCCTAGATGTTATACATAAATATTTTTAAAAAATGAGTAGAAATGTTTTATATTGAAAAAAAAAATCGTTTTGAAACCAATGTAGGTCACATATATGTACATCGATGGTTTAAATGTATTAAAAAAATTACTTAAGTTATAAATTGTAGCAAGTACAATTTCCCATATTATGTAATTTATCTTATGTTTTTTATTTTTGTTTATTTATTCATAAATTATCTTAAAAATAAAAAATATATGCTATGAAATATTGTACGTCTGTTTTAATATTAGTCGTTGAAGCAAAACATGAATTTAAAATATAGTTATTTTATTCAAATTTTACAAAAATATTTATAGGATATATTTATTAGCAAAGAAATAAAGCATGGAATATAAAACAAAAAAGCAAACCCAAGTAAAATAAAAATGAATAATAGCAATGAATATTTTGACAATTCGTCGCTTGCCTGCCATTCATTCTTTTACTCATGATACGTAAAAGTCCATGAAAAACTCTGTAAAAAAAGTTATAAAAAAAATAAACACAATTTATCAAATCACCCCTTCTCTTGTCCAGTTATATACATACAACCGAAAGTCTACACGATGGGGTAGAAATACATATTTATATCGCACAAAGTTTACAAAAAAAAAAAAATAATTTATAATATAAATATTTGGTTTTTTATCACTATGAATTGAAAAAAATTGAATAACGGCATTTGTGCTCTGAATTCACACAGTTGTTGTTATTGTTTTGAAATCCGAGAGAATGGGACCATTCAAATTCGACGTGTAATTTATATAGATTGTAAATCATCATGAAAGTAAAGCGAGATCCGTCCGGATATGGAGCTATTCTCCGTATCCCACGTTCGTTGACATAATGTTAGTCATGACATTAAAATAAGTAACGAAATGCAAAAAACATAGATTATTAACTTCTGGATACCTATTTTAGGACAATATCGTGCATAAAATATAGTGATGTATGTGTCGGTCGAGTTAAACTTGAAACCTATTATTTGATTATAATTTATATGTTTTGAACATGATGAAACATATATGAAAAATAAGAAAGTGAAGTGAAATCGTATATATATAATGTTACACGTATGCATTTATGAGAATAATATATTATGATAGTATAAATCATAAATTTATATAAATTATATTTTTACATGTAGTAGATTTATACGAATGTTTGAACCAAACAAATGCATTTGTTTAGTCATGAGAGACATTTTTTTCAATGTTTTCTAATGTTAGTACAAATTATGCATAAAATTGAATGAAATGAAATACCATGGTATTAGTGCTTTAATATTTTAAATATTATCAATAACAGTAAATTAAATTAAATTTAGATCTATATAATGAATTTTTAATTAAATTTAATATGACAATGTGTAAGGTTGATACTTACAAAACGAAATTTTTTTAAATTGCCCCCACATAATATTATATGATTTGATAACCAAATTATAAGAATTTGTAAATATTAATTCTTAATTTAGAGCACTATTGAAACATTAAACTTTTATAAACAAATTTTTATAAGCTTTGAGTGTTAAAATAATGTACTTGTTTTGTTTCAAATAATATTTCGAACAAAGGTAGATTTTGTTGAGCGATACACATTTCAACATACAAACTTTTAAATCCGAAAAGTCAAAAACCATTTTTGAACCCAAGAGTTTGTTATTGTTTGTTCGTAAAGTCTAATCAATTAAGTCGGACGTTAAGCGAATTACACTCGACACGTTAAACAAATCGAAAGAAAAGTAGTTCGCACGTTGAAACTTTGTACTTTGTACTTTGTACGCATTGTACTTGTATTACTATAATCGTTTTTATTTATTTTTTAATTTGAAAAGAAAATTGCTCATGTATTTCGAATGTCCCGCTACTGTTTCAAGTTTTATACGAAATCGTAACTTTTTTTTTTCAATCCCAAACCCACGAACCACCTCTCCCACACGGAGACCACACGTCGTCGAGTTGGTAGCATATTGGCGGTACGTGAGACGTGAAATACGCGCGCGTCACGTCGTTTGATTGCTACGATTCTCACGTACGAGACCCTATGTACGAATCGTCAGTGGCGGCGGGACGCGTTACGGACGCGCGCACAACGACGATCCACAACAATAACAACAACAAAAACGGGCGCAACAAACATGATGATATCATAATAAAACGGCCACCGCCTACGAAACGTGTCAAATCATCCGACCCCGTCCGCGGGACAATGCGCCCGTTGCGAACGATGTTGGCCGGACGGTACCTGCGCGCAGCGGACGGTGCACGTAGCCGACGGACGAACGCGCGTCCGTCCGTGACGGACGATCCGACGTCATCGGTCCGTGGCCAGCGCGCGCGTGTCATCCCCGCGCCGCCGACTTTTATCCACGCGCGAACACAGGGGCACGGCGAAAGCCCGTCACGGTACGATCGCGTTTCCCACACCAGCAGCGCCCCGTACGCAGTCCGCGCTCGCCCGAGACCCTTCCGTAGCGGCGGCGGCGGCGGCGGCAGCACCCCCCTCCGTCACCAGTCGTTACAGGCGATATAATATATTAATATTTCGTTACTACATATATATCGTTTGTAGTATCGGTTATACGCGCTTTATACGCACGCTGGTGGTGCAGCTATATATAATCTCACCCCAAATTGAGATACGTCTACCGCCGTGTGTGCGACGAGCCCCACGTTATGCGCGTGCGACGATATCAACCGCCGCCACCACCACCACCACCACCTGCATTACCCTCGGCCCCGAACATCCCTCGATCGGGTCCCCGCTCTGCCGCCGTCGCGCGCCCGCGCCAATCCGTCACAGTACCAAATAATTGAGTCGTCCGCGCACTATATATTATATTAATACTGTACGTATAACAATACGCGAACCGTGTACACGCGTCACGATTTCAACACGGCCGCCCACGTTCGCATCGCTGTACCTCCGATCGAACGCGATCCGTACGTGTGACCAGGGCCGAGCGTGTCTCCTGCTCTCGTCGTTCCCGTCACGCCTCGTGCCGCGTAGAACATACGTACCGCGCGACGAGCGTAACGAATCTCGCCGACGCGTAAGTGAAGCCCATTATGATGTAGACCTGGACCGGGAGTAAATTGTTTCGCGTGTAGATCGGCCGCGGAAAGCACTCTCACGGTGTGTGCACCGTCGCGCGGCGCTCAGAAATCTGCACGTTTACCATTCGATACGTTTGGCGTGGCCGATTCGTATGCGACGTACGTGCTCGTAGTACTGCACTGTCGCGTGCTTTCCGCACCGGTCCACGTGTACACTAGGATACAACGTTTCGGCCGATCACGTTCGACGGTGTTCATATTTTACTTCCGCGACGCGCGTGCTACCGCGGAGGTAGATCTAACAGTTCTAACAATTGTACATAGTTTGCATTCGTGAATGGACAGAGAAAAATTAATTTACGTGATGTATTCGAACAGGGAATACGAATTCAAACAACCATTGATAAAATTATCTGAGATATTATTCAACGCTACCGCGACAAAAATAATTAATAATCTTATTAATCTTGTTGATGCTATTACACAAAAAGATCTATGTTGTAGCACTTACGGAAAACATTTATCAAAATTATTCAAAAAAAAAAATCTCTTTCATTTTCCGTTCTTTAGTATAAATATTTTTAAAGATTTCTTTTAAAAATATCCCCGTCAATAAAAAAAATGATGTCATACGGTGACAACATTTAAAAAAATTCCTAGATAGGATTTACATTCATTATTTACAAAATAATATTAATTCACTTATACCCATCCCTACGAAATACCTTCTCAGAAGAGGATTTAAGGGGAGGAAGAGCCTTGGTCCCATTCATTGGCTTAAGTCAGGTTTTATCAATTGAATAGTAAATATAGGTGAGTAATTAAGTAATTGAATGTAACTGAGTGAATGAGTGGATTTAAGTAAGGAGATTACTTTTTATCAAAATTATATACAAGCTCAAAGGTTTTTAAAAACAACATAAAAACTATAACCAAAGTTTAAATTACACAAGTACTGTTACTGTAAATAAGAAAATAACCATCTAAAATTATTACTGCATTTTGATTTATTTCTTATGTTTACATAAAACTTTCATTATATTTATGTTTAGTGCCTAATAATTTTTCAGTTATGTCATAAGTATTTAGGAATCAACTTGTGACTCAAATATATATCATCTTAAAATTATGTTAATGTTATACTAAAATATAGCATACGACTTTTAGGTACCCATGTATTATTGAACATTAGGGAAAGTATAAGAAATCTGAAGAGGCTATGTAAATTAACCAAGATCGTGAACAAAAAAAATACAAGTTTAACCAATGGAAAGTGTTTAGCTTATGACACGCCCAAACTGTAAAGAAGTTATAAGAAGGGGTCCTTTCTGGTCCCCAATTTGAAAACACTAGTCATTAAAAAGCATTGCATTAATTTAACAGTAAATGAGTCAATGTGAAAATTACAATTGTATACACTACACACTACATTAACATTGTTATAACTGAATCAATGCTCAGAATACTATCCATTATTTTCACCGATCTACTTTAGGTTTTGAACTTTTTGTTTTAAAAATGCGCAGTAAAAATAAACTTAGCAAATACTCCTGTTAACTTGTAAGAACAAAATATTTGTTTAAATCAAATTTCTCCGAATTACTTCTTATTTGAACAAATAAGATATAACAGCAAAAAACAAAAACAAATACTATATTCTTATGATACTGTTCCGAATTATGTTATACCAACAATATATAATAAAAGTTTTTAAAGCTTTTTCATTGTCATCTGAACACATAATGTAGAAATATGTACCAAAAGCTTGAAACTGGTTTCGATAATGGTAACGAGGAAGGAATACTACTGCCATGTGCGATTCGATCATCAATTATTGAAACGGTAAGGACTTTCGTTTCGAAAAAGTAGGCCCCAGCCGGACTTACTGTTGAGCTAAATCCCGGGCTCGACGTATACATGCACATACTTTTCGTGCGCTCAAGGGGTGGAACTTATCCGCACACGCGATGCGACGAACACATGCGCAACCGTCTCACGCACTTTATACAAGTTTCTCAGCCGTCCTGAGTATTTTATGTACACACATAAACATATAATAATAATAATAATAATAATAATAATAAAAATAATAATAATAACAATAGTAATAATGTATACGAATCGCGTTTATTTTCACGGTCCAACAAGTCTCCTCGACGAGCACAATGTTTGTTTACCCTCTGCGCTCGGTGCAGTCCATAAAGTCCATTAACACCGAGCGCCGTTCACACACACTCGCCAGTAGATGTTTACCACGCATTTATTCGTTCACTCTCTTTCACTCTCTTTCTCTCTCTCTCTCTCTCTCTCTCGCGCGCACGCGCACAACGTTCCTCTCTCGCCGCTCTTTGATAAGACGATGTGCTGAGACCGTGGGAGGTAAACGTTTCATGACCATTGCGAAAACATCGCGAACCATTAACCGCGAACAATATGCCGAAACGAGCTAATTTACCGTTTGCCGGGGGACCACCAGCGCGTTTGTTATAGGCCCGCCGCCACTCGTCCATAATTTTTCATGGCACTGCGTTCACGTGCCGGTGGCGGACGGCCGTTCGACGTGTGCATTACGCATTATAGTACGGTCGCGTGCCGTCGCCGCCGGCCGAGTGTCGTCCGCGACCGGATGAGCACTTCGCTGCACGTATACACCCAGAAGAACCTCGTGCAGTGTTGTGTTCGAATATTGATAAAAGAAAAAAATGAAAATAAAATAAACGCGCACTTATAACGGGAAATTAACGTCTGTACGGATAATGGGATTATCCACGTCGACGTGTAGTACGCGAGTCAAGTGATGGATTATCTTCGATGATGTGCGTTATGTACGTTTACAACATTCTATGCAACGATGTTTCAACTGCGATTTATAAGCCTACGCTAACGCTGTTAATAAAATAATAAAAATTAAAATAAAAATTAGTACATGGAAATGGTTAAGGAAGACGGTAAACTGCGGCAAAATTAATTTTTTTTTTTTAAATTGGATATGTAAACTGCGGCAATTTATTATATGTACTATATATATATATATATATATATATTGTTTGATGTTATTACTTACTGCTTGACGTTCAATTGTAGAATACGGATTCATGACCATGATCTAAAACTGATTTTTCTTGAAATAAAGTTTTTTCCTTGTGTAAACCAATTTCGCCTCCCATGTTTTTTTTTTTAGTGCATTCCCATGTTTGATTACCATTTATTTTGGATTTGAATTTAAAATTATTTAACACTGTTAATTCCTTGCCATTCCTGGCTAAACATTGTTGTAAATTCTACGACGTTGAATGAATATTTAACTTTATTTCTACTAACCTCTGACACTTGTAAGTAGGTAATAACTAGTATTTTCAAAGGTAAAGGAACCAATATTACTAATCTTCTTCTTTTTTCAGCTTGACGGTCCTTGAAGGGCCTGAGCTGGTATATTACTAATATATTTCGTTAAAACTTAAAAATACATTTGGATTTACTTTACCACTTTGTACGCAAGACGCAACATTTCATAATTGATTAAACGATATACGTACATAGGTACACATGGGTAGGTATATATGATGTAGGTACTATAATAAATAGTATATCTAGAAGGTATGTATATAAAATAAATTACCGCATTTTGTATAATGTATCTTATCGATTTTGTCGCAGATTGTATAATCTTAATTTTTTTTTTGCCGCAGTTTACACATCGAATTTTAGAAAAAGGTTAATTTTGCCGCGATTTACTTACAGCCATGGTTAATAATCGTAAATATTTTATATATTAAAATTACTATTTGTTAATTTACACTGCAGTGGTATATTTTATGACCAGAAATAATATGTGGCTATCGAAATGAGTACGTTGAATATCGAAACATATCATGAAATATTCTTAATTATTAACGCTACGTAAATGATACAACGTTAATTGAGATATATTAATAATTTCATGACGAGTTTATATTGTACGAAATGAAAAATAACAGATTTTATATGAGACTGTAGAAGTAAATTGACATAAACGATAAATAATGCTCCTATGTATACATACCATTCATTGGATTCCTAAGTAATTTGGTAAAATATTATGATACTATTTGATCTAATATGAAAAAGTTATGAATTTTCGTGTCATCGGCGACCACAAAATCAGCTATGACCCTTATAATTGCTCCCACGGCACACAAATTCCGACCCTTGTCATCGCTATTTTGGCGCTTTTTTTATATCCTGGGACTATATTATTCAATTGATCCAAAGGTCTTTATAAATATCTTTAACATATGTATGTACTCACGCCCTTATTTAAAAATTTGGTGTCCCCGGACATATAATTTAATAATTTAAGCCTCCCCCCCACCAAAATAAATAATAATAATATAACACTTATTATTTCGTCCATAATCGAGATTCTTTAATATTAAAATATAACTTATAAATGAAAATCGTTTAATACTTTTTTAATTAACAAATTATAATATAATAAAAATATTTTTAATTTAAAAATTATAACATAGTAAAACATACTATTTTCTTTTTTTTATTGTTTTATTGTACATTATTTTTAAAATTAATCTTGCTAAAATATTTAAACTTGACGCCCCCGGGCATGTGCCTACCCCGTACCTCCTCCCTAAATAAGGGCATGTATGTACTTTACATATTAGATATTTAGACTCCAAACTTTCAGTGAAGTGACTCCTTCTGCGATTACTAAATGTAATCCTTAATTTAATTCTTTAAATTGATTCCCATAATTTTAGACGCTTGACACGTTTGATGTCCTTAGTTATCTATGATAACAATGAGGTGGGTGGATGTATGTGAAGATCCTATAAATACTACTTAAAATTTAAGTACCTTAAACTTTTCATAATTCAGTCAACCTTCGAACACAATTAAAATATATATATAAATGCAAAGACTAAAAAATTTACGAAAAAATGTGAACCGGGACATGAATATTAAGAAACATACAACAAAAATATTGTTAAGTCAATAAAAAAAATAAGCGTGGATCTACGGGGAAGGACTAAGGAGCTTTCACCCCCTTTGGACGTGTTATATATTATGTTAGTATGTAATAAATATTTAATAGGTACGTGTCTTTAATTGAAGATTGGTCAGAAGATTAATGAACTTATTAATTTTTAATATTTTATCATTTTAAAATATATTCTATCTAATATATATATATATATATATGTATTTACTAAAATTATATTTTTTGTCTTTTTGTAAGCAAATTATTCTGGGGGGGGGGGCATTTCATATTTCTAGATCCACCCTTTATGTAAAAATATATTAAGGTATAAAATTTTACTATACTAAAATGTTCAAACCAATTAAACATTAACTGCTTGACTAATATGAAATAATGTTTTGTATGTATAAAATTGAATTTTTATTGTTTATAAAATAAAATCATTTTTCACAAGAAGAAAAATGTTTAAAGGAGTAAAAAATATTTTTTTTCTCTTTTATGAAATGTAACGTTGTGTTCAAAAAATGTTTATTATATTTTCATAAAATATTATGAAATTAGATTACGATTAAACATACACTAATATTTCATACACAAAAAATAAATTATGTAATCTAGTAGTGCGGAATTAAATCAAAGTTTTAAACTGTAATTAGCAAACTCTTGTTTCAAAATTTTATTCAAAGATAAGCTTAACAGGATTTAAAAAATGCGAAATACACATTGTATATATGTATATATATATATATATACCGATTCCATATCCAAACCCCATGTATACGTGCGATTACAGAAAATAATAATTTAATGTCACGATATAACCGTTACAGCAACCGTACCGCACTCTAACAAACGCGCCACGCCACATCGCCGTAACTGTTGGTCCTATCTGTATGAAAGTTTATTTTTAATTTGGCCCGCTTCCGGTCGGCGATAAAAACTTGGAGCGAAGTTTCTTTTCGTAAAATTAACAGAACTTGGTGGTGCGAATTATCGGTCCAGGAGAAAACGGTTTTCGTTGGCAAATACGTTAGAGCAGTAGCGTGGTAGTGTAAGAGGTAATTCTGGTGATGTAGTCTCTCCGGTTGCCACGCGTGTGCTACGTAATAGTTAATGACTTTTAATGTCACAATATAATAAGAATAATAATAAGAAAATATTTTCGAATAGATGTTCAATGTGCACGGAAATTTTTTTAGTTTGAAAAGCGTTTTTAAATCATGGTTTTAAAATATTATTAAAAACATATAAACATATTTATTCGTTTGATTTAAACCATAGATCTGTAACTTTTTTGGATCATAGGTATTTAACGTATCCTTATATCTGTTTTGAATTATTTACTAACCGGTACAGCAAAATTGTTGTTTGAATGTCATATTAATTATTGATGTCTCGGGCATCTTATACGCAGAGCAAAGCTTTGATCTATTCAAATATCAACTGAAGTTGAAGGTCATAAAAATGTAGTTCAAATCGTAAAATGTATTACGCAGCGATAACATTAAAGATTTATCGGCAAACACATTTTAAATGTTCAAAACATAATTTGTTTTCATATTAAAATTTATGCTAAAGCAATAAGTTACGCTTTGTATTCGATCCCGTGCAAAAATGACGTTAAAATTTTCGAAAATAATCTAGAAATCAGATGAACACCGAAAAAAATGCTGGGCGAAAATGTTGTTTTTTAGCTTTGATGTACGAAACAAATGTATTACTCGGCAATAGCCACGTTTTGAAACACGCCGAAAAATAATGTATTTTGCATTTGAATCCACATCGTTCCATGGCCGTATAAAATATATATATATATATATATATATATATCTATGTAGGCGTGCCCGAGGCTACGTTTCAGACGATGGCGAAGATGCTCCGAGAACATTACAGCGACGCGAGCGGTTCCGAGGAGCATCAAGTGAGGATGGTAGGCGCACGTAACGAAAGCTGGTAAAGTGGCGGAGAAAGAACAGTCGGAGGAGGAGGAGGAGGAGGAGGCGGAGAAAGCCACGCGGCGAGCAGTTAACGAGAGGGTGATTAATTGTGTATTTATGTATTCCGTGGATTGTTTCAGCACACCGCCGCCGCCACCGCCTCGCCCGCACCGCAGCACCGGCGTGCGCTACACTACTGTTACGGCGGTAGCCGTTGCACGTGTCTTATCTTGGCGAATTTCGCCGTGCTCCCCCGTCACCCGCAACGCACCACTCATGCCGCCCTCCGATCTCCGCTCTCGGGCAGCGCTAATTCCCGCGCACCCACCAACGTTATACACGTACCCCTTTCACCGAAAGCTACAAATCATAAGCACCCCGAAACTATCAGCGTCCCCGTTATACATATATATGTGCGTGTGTTTGTGTGTGTGTGTATTTGTACGTTCAGAATATTAACTATATAAATATATGTATATACCATGTGTATGGTAACCGACTGCGTTATGTGCATTAATTTTAACTGTTTCACCGCGCGCGCCTGTGTGTGTGTGTGTGTGTGTCGGTGTACATAATAATATAATATTGCTATCTCGGTGGTTTTCTCGTACCGATGACGTCGTAATATTCGCATTGTTTTATTTTAACCTGATACTATAAATAACGTTGCACATAGGGTGAGCATTAACTTAATGTACAGTCACTAACCCGCAACAGCTTCAATAAGTAACCCTGCAGTCATTCTGATGGTTACTTAATTTTCATTCGCAGTGCGTATCTGATTACGACGAGTTATTTTTGAAAACGTCGAAACGAAAACTTAACGAGACGGCTTTTGAATAGAAAAAAATTTGATGTTTTTTTTAAAAAAAAATCCTTGGTTTTGTACGTTTCCTTTACTGCTATTGAAAATAATTTTTGAGTATGCGCCGATCGACGTTGATAAATGTGTATATAGTAGAATCTGTTTATTACGATGCCGTACATAACGATATTCCGGATAAAACGATTCCTAGCCATGTATTTGGTTGGTTTTATATCTCGTGTAGGTAATGTTTTCGTCATCTGGATACAACGAATTTCGGATATAACGATCTGATTATTTAGGTTCTTTCCGAAGATCGTTATAAGCGGATTCTACTGTACTTGTAAAGTTATATAAATTTTTTTTTTTTTTTTTTGTTCAGGTAACCACTTTGTTCCGAACGCTTATTCGCACCCTCATCAAAAGTCCACTTTATGCGTTTACGCTAAATGTGTAATGCCTGCAAAATGATAATGATGTATAATAATGTAGTGTGCAAATATAATGGTACGCTAGTACGGATACAACGATCGGTTGTACGGTATACGTGCCGTGGTCAAGAAATATTAACACATTCGTCAAAATATACGGATAGCATTGATCGATGACTGGCGACTGGCTGTGTAGAACAACGACAGCGACGGTCTGAAGCCGGGTTCACACGTAGTCGTGAAATGAGCGGGAATACTATTTGACGGCTACGTGTGTACTCGGCTTAGACTATAATATTAAGTGGCAAAAATAAATTTTGTTAATGTAAATCATGCAGCAGCAGCAGCTTACTGTACAAAGATATATGAAATATATAATATTTATATTTATTTATTAATCATTTATTTTTTATTTTATTTGTTTATTTATTATATTTAATATTTTTAAATATTTACTGAAAAATTTACAACAAAATTTAATGACAATTTGAAAACGCAATAAATTTATAACGTAATGTAAAATACGATAAACTGTTTCCGAAAAAAATAGAATATTGTCATTACTAAATGTATGACGTATCAGATTAGTTTTAAATCTACTAATCTTGATTTAATAAAAATAACTAAATAATAGTATCATATTCAGAAATCAAGTATACTGTATAAAATATGTAACAAACTTGTGGTTATGCAATTTTACTATTATTTCCAACGACTTCATATACTCGTATTTTTAATTTTGTCATAGTTAAATTATTCGCAATGTTAATTATTTGTAAACAGTATTATTATAATAAAATTTAATCTAATCGTTATGAAAAGTTAAATAAAAAATTGTAATTAACATTATTATGCAAACAATTTAATAAACCTATTTACTAAATTAAACAAAAAATAACATATAATTAATATATGCTTAAGTCTTAAGATAATAAATATCGATTATAACTAGACTGAGTGATTTCTTAATTATACTTAAACCTTTTTTTATCTATAAATTAACATTTTTTTCAAATTTTGTTTTTCAAATCAATATTATATATAATAGTAATACTATAAATTTACAAAGAGAATAAATTTAGAGTACTCTGTATTCCTGTAAAATGTGTGCATATATATACACATTTAATCTTTATATTTTACATATAAAAATTTCTCGTACTTTTCCACTATAATTTTTTGATAAAGTTTTATTTCGCTACCTCATTTTTGGCATTGTATCGCACAAGGTAGCTGGTCATAACCTTTGAAGTATTTAACTGTGAATTTTTCAGTTAAAAAAGGTTTATAAGATTATTTTACAAACATTTTATAAAGTTGCCTATAAATATAAAATATATAAATATCTTTATTAGAAATATTTAGTTTTAAACAACACAAACGATTAGAGATACGTCCTTTGTGAACAAACCAATCAGGATCACAAACATATAAAAACTCGATCAATTCGTTCGATTTCGTTCACGTTCAGGATACATTGCTTGAGAACGAACGGATCCGGAATCCGGATCATGAATAAAAATCCTTCATTCGTTCGATTTTATTATTGATTGCATATGGACCGTTTTTATAAACTATTTTACGTTCCAATAATATATTATAAATCATAATTCGATTATGATTTTATGACGAAGTACATTTAATCATTCTAGTATCAAAATCAAATTAGTTCAGTTTGTTCAAGGATAAGAAATTTTGCGAACACGATTGATCCAATGGATCATTATATTATCCGGTTCAATGCAATAATAATTATGTTAGTTTATCGTTCAATGAACGAAAGTTAGTCAATCATATGAACGATTATTTTGAATAACCCGATCCAAATGAACCAAATCTTTCAAATTATCCGTTTCACCCATAACTGCAAATGACATTAAGCCATCTAAACAATTTTTATGCCGACAGTAATCTCTCACCTCGATACGGTTCCCTTATTATTGGTGAGGTAGATTCCATTTCATTAATATTGTTATCGACGATAAGCACTAGGAATTTTTAGGATGAAACATATAAAATGGTATAAAATATCATAATACAATACTACAAGCATGTTATCTATGGTATAAAACAAAACATAAGTAGACCGCATATTGGGAAATAACAAAACTATATAGCGTTAATCCAAATGTTTACTATAATGTTATAGCGAACATTTCAAATAAGTTCACCGAATAATCATTTGCGTATTTTACTATTCGAAAAACAAAAGTTGATATTGCCACCGGATACTTTTTAAGGCGTACGCAAAATCGATGTATTGGAAAAACATTATAGTTTTGTAGTATACATACCAATATAATTCCCAAAGATCAACATTTTAAAAAATGGATAGCTCAATCGTATTTAAGACATGAGCTGATGAGCGTACCAAAAAAAAATTCACGTCCTAAACATTAAACCGGCACCTCTAACCGGTATGATACGCGTGCGCACAATAGAATTGTTTTCTTCAAACTATTCGTATGTAGTAATGACGACGCATGGAAACAAAACAATATTATTTTTCTTCGGAGATGCTGCGACGTACACGCATACGTACATGTGTGTACGTGCGCGTGAGTGTGATCACAGCAGTCGCGTACCCCGTGCGGAGTATATATGTAGTTACAGGACCCGTTATCGAGCGCGCCATTTGTACGGATGATCCTATTGCGGAGTTGAGGGGGTGCGAAAGAGATGTATAGTGATGGCACGTATACGGTGCACGGGGGACGAGCGTGGAAGGAAGAGATACGGCTGTGCAAAGGGTAGAAGTATACAGTACGCGCGTGTGTGTATATATATATATAT
>NW_020273468.1:821430-842372 GCF_003268045.1 Sipha flava
CCGTGGCAATACATTACCGTCGACTGCGTACGACGTTCCCTCATCCGGCGTCGCGACCGTGTCGCCGCGTACGATTTCCGCCGTCGCCGACGACCGGTAACGTTCTCGCTCGGGCGCGCTCGCGCGCGCGTGTGTGTGTGTGTGTGTGTGTGTGTGCGTGTGCGTGCGGTTCGACGACGACGACGACGACGACCACGGGCCCACGCCGGAATCGACTTCCGAACGGCGTGTCCGGTACGCGAAAAACGGAACCGCCGCGGCCCGGTAACGGCCTTTACGACCACGCGCTGACAAATACGCTCGTCCCGGTGGCCGCTTGGGCACGCGCGGTTAACATCGCTGCTTCCGTTATGCAAACAATCGCGGTCTTCCGATCGGCGACCGACGTTTTTGAAATCTCGATTACCGCGAACTGTGTTTTTTCGTTACACGTTAATTCTTTTTAATTTTTTTTTTTTTGTTCGTTTTTTTTTTTTTTCCTTCGTCCTTTACGCGTTTATAATTCGATTTTATCGTCGGCCCGCGTTATTGTGTTTCTTCGTGGTGTTCTACGCGTCACCCGACAGTGGTAAAACGTGACAGTCGTACAACGCGATATTTTACAGGTAAACACAGTTTTGATTCGTCAACATTGTTATAGCATTATCATAGATATGTATTATAAGCACCGCAGTAATTTCGAACATCAGTAGTCCGATTTTGATATGTACCCAATAAAACATGTTTCACTCAACGATACGTAATTATAGATACTACTATACTGTACACGTCGTAGTTAATGAAAATAACCCCGTTAAATGTTTCCATCAACATTTTAATTAAAAAATTACAATAAATAATATGACGACGTCTTAGTATCGAAGTTTTTGACTGCTTTCGTAAAACATTTTTCTTAGAAATTAAGATTAACAATGATTACAATAAACCCAAATTTCGAAGATTATAATTTTTGATTTTCAATGAAGGGAAACCTAAATTCAGGTAATTAGTAATATTTAGTATTTAAACTTAATACATAGTATACTATAAGAAGGTACGGACACGTGATAATAAAATTCCAACAATTAACATAAGAATTACTTTTCAACAATTATCTGTGGTTCAAAATTTTAAATATTTACAAATACGTTCCATCGTATGTGTACGCTTTCACATCGACTAGAATTAATTTCTAATTGATGATTTTCATAATTTTTCATGGAAATCCATTGTACTTTTCATATAAATGCTTTAGAATTACATACTAGTTATATTTTTATTTGACACATGAATATGTTGAACACCTACATACACCATAGAACTAATCATAAAATACCGCGAGGTATATGTACAATATTTATATGAACCACGTTCTAACTGTACACATACTACAATTCTTGCTACTTTAGCATCAAATTTCACAGAAACACATTTATGTTCATTGTATAACTTATTAATAATGATAATTGAAACAGTTTAAACTCTAGTTTGCAAAATTTTCCCTAAATGTTTAGTATAAGTAAAACATTCAAATACTATAAGTTAATAACATTTAAATAATTTGTTTTAAAAACCAAAAAATTATTTCAAAATAACCAATAGAATTTAAAACCAAAATTAAATTCTTAAACCTTTAACTTCATTAATTCTTATTTTAAATACAATTATTAACAACAACCAAGGATTATATTCAAATTCACTGAAATCCATCAATCAATAATTAACAATCTAAACTACACTGATAATTTACTGATATTTTAAAACTAAGCTTATTGTTATTTTAATTTATTAATACATTAGTTAGGTATATCAATAATTAATAATAATAAATAAGACAGATGGTGAAAATATTTGATAGTATGAATATTATTATATTATTATAGAATAGCTGTTTATCTGTTCATAATATAATTTGAAATAAATGCCTTGTGCTTATTAAATTGATAAAAAGTAAAATTAATAAGGGTTTTAATTAATTTGTCTGTCCAAATAAATGAACAAAATTTAATGGTTAGATTTTTGTGTACAATTTAAAAGTGTTATGAAAATAAAGATTATACTTTAATTTTTAAAATATATTAAATTATTTATAAACAAGTAATATAATTATACTTTTACAATAATCAAATATGTACGTTTCACACAATGATCGCATTTATTTCTTAAGTTATATTCAAGTCAATGAATGATTCGTTGGTATTAGAAAATATAAAATTATCAATGGAATAAAAAATGATTGTTAAGTCTTCCTAATGTGTAACCCTAAGTTGTTGTGGTTGAAACGGGTTTTATTCCGTCGGCAACGAAAGGTCGGAAATAGGGTTAAAAAATATTTAGCGCTACTTTAGCAGCAATCGCACATTTATTATTTATAGTTGAAGAATATACGGTTATTTACCCAGCAATTCAAAAAAAAATATATATATAAACTAAAATACTACACAGAGAAATAAATTATGGTGCCGAAAGTTATTTGGAAAAACTCTAGCTAATAAATTATAATAGCATGTAAGGACAAAACAACCCTCTAAACATATGCATGCTGACCCTTTTTATTATGTAAAAAACACATACGTATTTTGATTTTTCATTATATAATAAACAGTATTTAAACAGTTGTAATTACAAATAAAGCAATCGGTGAAAAGGGGACATGGAACAAATTGCATTATTAATAATGAATAATGAGTTTAATATGGATTATTATAATCTAATTAAAAACTATTTTAGATTCTTTACAGATGTTTAAAAAAAACTTTCATTATACTTATTTTTCTTTTCTCTATAAAATACATTAAACATTTCATAATAATATATATTTCCAAATTTTGTCAAACTCACTTTTATAATTTATTTGAATTTATATTTTTATTTTTGCATTTCATTTTCGAATTAATTAAATTGTTGCTTGATTTAAAAAGTTAACTTATAATAAATTAAATAATAATTTAAGTATTATTAATGATAATAAATTAAGTAATAATTTAATAATCTAACTAATAATCTTTAAATTAATAATTAATAATGTTAATAAAATAAATAAAAATAAATATACAGAAAATATAAAATATACAAAATATCCTCAAGAAATCATTTTATTTTTTTCATAAAATAAAAAAAATACAAAAATAATTAAATAATTAAATAATTAATTTAAAAAATATCCATTCCTTAACAAATATTGATTTATTCTTAATATTAAGTACTCGTTTAAATAATTAAGTAATAATTAATTTTTATTCAAACCAGTACGTAAAATATTTAACGTTTGTTACAGTCAAACTCAATGATGTACGAAAGCACTTGTTCGTACCAAAGTGCGTTGGACCTGAAAAGGGTGGCGATGTCATCACCGCCAAATATAAAAACAGAAAATGACTGTCTTCCGGCAACTACTCCTCAATGGCCATCAGTAGGAGTGGCTAGTTGCGCTTATAGGTAAATTGGAAAATAAAGTTTTTCTATAAATACATTATATGTAAACAACTTTAAGCTTAAATAATACGAAAAAAAAAACAATAATTATATTTACTCTAAAAATTAATATATATATATTAATACCCTTATTTAATGATCAGCGTACCTAATTATATTTGAATATGATTTATTTATTAAATATTATATTATATACTAGGTTCGCGTGTAATTCCACTTTTGAACAACTTAAACAGTCAGTGGAAAAAGCAAAGGCCGCATTACAAGACCGTGGAAGTTACTTATCATCTTGTGATCTTGGTACTTCTCCATTTTGTCCGGCAACGCCATCATCAAGAACGCCCGTGACTACTCATCCAAATACTAATTCACTTGATTTATACCAAGATGAACAAAATAATGCCGATAAACGAAATAATTGTAAGTACAAATCTATATAATTAAATCAATCATACTTTTAAAAAATACCTGATAATTTTAAAATCAATGTATAGTTAATAATACAAAGATAAACTAAAAGACATTATTATAAAACAAATACTGGACACAATTAAATTGTTGTTAACTATTATTTGCAAAAAAAAAAACTTCATAATATATAATAACGCATTGAAATTTTCCAAACATTATTATGTATTGTCGTTTTTGCGACTATAGAAAATAAAGTCAAAAAGAAAGAAAACCGTTTCCATGGAAACAACTTTTTGTCGTCATCCTTCAGTGGTTTTGTGCTTTTGGCCCTTTGAGAAAAAAATGGCGCATTTTGGAACAATTTCACTGAGCGCCGACACAATATATTATTTACGAATGTATATAATATAGATATATAAACATTCTTGCTCACCGGGCGTTCGGAAATGAATTGGAAAGAGACAGTACAGGGAGTAAGGGTGGAAAGAAAGAAAATTGAGTACATCCGTTGTGATCTTTTAGTTAAAAAGAAAAAAATGCTTTTTAATGATATGCCAGGGACATCGGTTTTTATTATTGTGATGGACTTCCGACGATCATATCAGACCACGCACATAATCCGTTTATGATTATCATTTCCTTCCTTAAAAATATACTATTTACTTCAAACGTGCTTTATAATTTAAAATAACATTATAATTAATATGGTATACAAATAATATAATATGAACTTTATTTAATTAAGGTTCAATTAAAAAAATGTTTTATCATTTCATTTATAATTTGCATTTTTTTATATAATTATTACTCATTACTCATTAGTTGAAAATTGTTACAAAAATTTAATAAAAAAACATTTTAAATTAATAGATTTATTATTATGTCAAATTTATTTTATGTGGAAACTGAAAATTAATTTAAAATATGTAATATCACCGGCAAAAATATTTTTTAAGTATGACCACCTAAATATAATTTTAACTCGCTGAGGTAGAAAAATATCCATTATTTGAACTCCGTAAACCACTAAATATATTGTATATTTACATATGTACATTATGCATGATAATTTTATTTTGTGTATATTTGTAAATAAATACTTATTCAACGATTTAGCTTATGGTTGAATCATAAAATTGAATTCGAATATGTAGAAAGTAAATTAAATTTAAAATATAAATACAATAAAAAAATATTTTGAAGCAATTTTTTTTTTTTTTTTGTATAAATACAATCGTATTTATTTCTTAAGAAATTATGAAAATACAATCTCTTTTCTTTTAAATATTTGAGTTTTTCTACTTTTTTTTTTGTAACCGCTTTTGTTGTTTTTTTCAACACCTTTTTAGATAATTATTTTGCTGACGTAAACTGAAAATAATGGATTTTCCACATAAAAAGAGGGTAAATTATCATTATAAACAAATATAAAAAAAGAACAGATATGATAAAAAGAAAACCTCCGGAACATTTATACCGATTCCAGGCGACGAGCCGCAACGATAGTATCCTTTTCCGGTGTTCCGGTTAGTTTTCCTGATATATTTTATTTGTCACAAAAGAAAGGTTATTTAACAAAATAAAATTAAAATAACTATTTAAAAACATTTTCCAGACGCTCATGTTATAACAGTGCAATTCTGAACAATAATTTTGAATAATTCGCGAAAAATATGTTTTCCTTCTAAATTGATTAATGAATGCATTGTGTACAGTACACATATAGATACTATTTTCAGATTGGTAAATACTCATTTGCTATATTAATTATTATTTATTAGTGTTTTGTTTGTCGTTTTAACATATTATTCTCCTTTGACATCAAATATTGTTAATATTAATTTCTATAGCAAACTGTGTTTATTTGTAACCATTTCATTTTCAATAATAATAAAAGAATTAAATTTATAACAAATAGCATATTTTATACCAAAACTATTATTTATTGCCATACATGAATAATAGTAATTGTGCAGTTCATTTTATGAAAAAAATATAAAAATGCCTAGTAATTAATACTCTGTTAACTAAGTTATTCTTATTCATGAAAAAAGTCATAGGAAAATAAAGTAAAGAAAACGCTGGAAAGTTTCATTTATATCGGACCAGTTACGATACAAATATTGTACTGTGGATGTACCCCATATATAGAGAAACCAAAGACGCTATAACCTACCTAACGAGATAAAACTGTGTTCTTCGGATATAGGTATGAATGCCACCAATACCAGGGGATAAATCTAAAAGAAAAGTCAGCACTTAAATTAAGAATTGAATTTGTAAAATATTTTTCTGTTACAGAAGTAGATATTGGATTTCAACGTTATTTAATTTATAACATAAAATTAAAATATTATATTTTGTGTTTTAGACATTGATTCATCCAATAGCAGATATGATAAAAGTTCCGGATTGATGCATTTATCATCTTCTACTCCAAATGGTAAGATTTTAATGATAAATTCGTATTCATTATTATAGAGTAATCATATTATAACATTTACAATTAATAATTTACTAGAGTATAATAATTACGAAAAAAATTAATTTAATACATATGTACATACTGTCTGTAAAATTGTATAACAATTTATGTTAAGTTTATTTCTTAATATTGATTTAATCAACGTAGATATTTATGTCTTTCATCCAGTGGCGCACGCGGGGGGGGGTTGTAACCTCCCCCCCCGAAATTTTCTTCAATGTCTAGGTTAAAATTTACAAATTTTACAAGTTTGAAATATGAAAAGCTAGTATTGAATACCTAATATCATTGATTATAGAATAGTCTATTCTACTATTTAAGTCAAAATATATTAAGTATTTGCATAATTTTGTTAATTGTAAAATATGTTATATTTTTACCTTAGACCCCCCCCCCCCCGAAAAAAAATCCTGTGTGCGCTACTGCTTTCATCGATAATTAATAAATACAGATTAGTTGACAATAGTTGTACTTTTGAGTCCTAGGCAAAACGCGCATGTGATATGATTAATAATTGCTTGTCGTTTATTACACAGGTTGTTATTATGAAATGTAAATAAAACAATATAACACATTGTAACTTTGATCGAATCAGGGGACAATAATTTTTTTTAATTTGTACATAAAAAGTTCATTTTAAGCTATAATATACATTTATAAATACTGAAATTTTCGAATGAAACAAAAACTTGTCTCAACATAGCAATTTCTATTAGATGCAAAAATGTAAAGCATAATACTAATAATTTATTAAGTGTGAGTAGTATTGAGAAATTTTTCCACGAAGAATATACGAATAATTACCAAATCTCGTATAATTTTATTATTTTACCTCATACCTCTTACTTATTTCGACGTTCACAATTTCAGAAACCCGCATTTCACACATGTTTATAATGATTTTATTTTGTCTGTTTGTGGTATTAATTTAATTATGATTCGTTTGATAATTAGACAGTCACTAATTAATTGTAATTAATAATGATAAATGGACTATAAGTTAGAGCATATATAGAAGACTGTAGATTAGATCATGTTTGTGTTATATATTTATATTATAAGCATTATTTCTAACTTGAATTGTATCACATTATGATAAATAATAATAATAATAAATACCATACAATTATGGGTTAAGTAAAAAACAACTGAGTACTGCTATTATTTACCAATATTCGTTAAAGCATTTTTAAATGTTTTATTATATTTATAATTTAATAATACAAATAATGTGAAAAATTAAATTTTTTTTTTTTTAAAACCCAAAATATTTAAATAACAATTAAATATACGACTCAGTACTATTTTATTTGTCACAGAATATCGTTTTAAAAGTTCAATGAAGTTTTTACTTTTTGATATATAATATGATATTTTTAAATTATAATTTGTATTACCAAAATTTTGTTTTAACTTAATTAACATAAAAGTGTATGTTTAAAAATGAATACTACTTTTTTCACAGCCAGAAATATACAACATACGTTTAACCAAAGATCAATGAAATAAATCCAACAATAAAATCGTTACACTTTTATAATATTTGAATTTTATTTCTAACATTCTACTCGGAAAATAATAATCCGTGTAAATCAGTAGGCGGAGACGAAAAATGTAACCTCAAGTATACATGTATAATATTGAATTAGTATAAATGTTGTTGGGTGAAAAGGCGAACGCGTTTCCCCCTATTGACGATAGTATGTTTATCTCCGACGGTGGTTCACTTCTAAAGGAGAGGGGGGACTGTCAACCCATCGGTATGAGGGTCACATGCCGTTGCTATGGATACTTGTCGTCAGTCAAATGGCCGCCATCCACTCCGCCTCACCAATCATTCCTATTTGAGAATTTCTTTTCTCACATCTAATAGATTTTTTTTTTCGTTTGCCATTGAATTAGGATACAACGACAAGAACCATTGTTTAGCTTTTATAAAAAAAAAAAAAAAAAAAAAAAATGGAACGTTTCACTCATTTTTAACCAAGATAATTGAATACCCCAACTTCTTGGTTTTTATACAAATAGATACACATTATAAAATTAAAACTACATTTTTAACAATTATATAACTATTATATATTTAAACATAATCATCATTATTTATAAAAATAAATATTTATGTTTATATTTACATTTCAAATTTAAGAACAATTTAAATCAAAATTATTCGTAAATATTTCTAAGCAAATAATTGACAATAAAAATCCAAATCTATAATATAAAACAATTTAAAAGTTTTAATACTTGATTATTTGGATTTTTACTTTGTATAGTATATATTGTAAAATACAAACTCATATTAGATCAATCAATATTAGTTTTTAGCAATTATTTTAAAGTTTTAATAAGTATATAAATTTAATAAATATTTTATTTTTCTAACTATAAATGTTTCAATTAAATTTATAACGCTTATTAGGATGTATTGTTTTCGTATATTCACATTCTTATCTAACAAGCCATATTGACGTTACATCCTAAAAAATACTTCTCTAAAATTTATTATGTTTAGTTAAAATGATAAATATTAATAAACAATATTATTTTTAATCAATTATAAATGTACCTATACTATATAAAATTATTTGGCTAACACACTGTTAATTATATTTTTTTATAATTTATACAGGTTTATCTTCTGTAGGAAAATCATCGTATTTACCATCATCCATATCAGATTCTTTTAGATCATCATCTAAATCAGGTATGCTAAAATTATTTATTTGCATTTAATTAATATAATTAAAGTAAATATAGAAATATTCCATCGGAGAGAAGTGTTATTTTTCATATTACCACAAATTATCATTAATACCAAATATTCTTTTAATTTAATAATTATTCGCCAACAGATTTTTTTGAGTACAAAGATAAAAATTGTGGATTCTTAGAATATAAAAATGGAGTTAATAATTCTGTGCGATATTTATAAAGAGTTTGCAAATATTTTTTAAACATAAATAACATTAATTTGATATTTTTATTGCTTAAAATCATTTCTGAATTACACGTACTCGTCTGAGATAAATTACTATTTAAAATTAATGCAATTACTAAACCTAAATCGATAATGTTTTTGTTGAAAAATGAACACAAATCTCATATATCCATATATAATTATTGTTATTTAGCTATACTCTATTAATTTACATAAGTCCCTGATGGTCATTATTAAAATAAATATGTGTATTTAAAAAAATAAAATACTTCCCAAATAAATTAAAAGTGAAAAAAATTGTACAACCAAACCCTTATAAATACGATTTTAGAAATATCCTTTTTTATTACACATCTAGCGTATTAGAGATCCAACTATGTCAAATTTCAAGGTTATACGTTTTGTAATTTTTGAGGATGTAGTGATCTGTAAGTGAGTGAGTGAGTGATAGACATTTAAATTTTAGATATATTTATATTATTACAGTTTAATTAATTTATGAATCTTAGATTAATCTTAATCGATTTAAAAAATAATTGTTATCCCCACTTCAAGTATGGTTAAAAGTTGATAGTACTGTGTTATGATGTGATGTATTAATGTATAATATAAAACACAATTTGATATTGTAAATATTGATTGAATAATGACATTAATAATTGTTATATATAAGGATAAATAAAATAAATTATGTTTTTTAATTTATACATAAAGGACAACATACTTGAATTGTATAATACTGCACAATAACGTTTTGGTGATATTTCCCTGTAAGTACCAATTACTTAAATGTCGTTTATTTTAAATAATAATTTCCTTAATATATACATGAATGGTTTTCTTGCAGCAAAACCAATATAAAAATCGTCATGTATAATGAAGTAAAAAGGCGTTTGTTTGTTTCTGGATAAACTAATATTATATGATTTACAATGGAATTTACAAAACGACGATTATATATATATTTTTTTTATTTTCCTATAGTAACCTAACCTGACTTAAAGATAAACAAATATTTTCATAGGCAAAGCTGGATAATTCAGCTAGTATATAAATATATATGAAAGAATAAAACCATAACATTGATTATCGTGTTTATTTAGCACCTAATATAATAATAAGCTAGCTGCAGGGTGTTGGCGCGGCTTTAGTATGTAACGCGTATAGCGTGACTGACATCCCTTTTTCGCGGTAAACTGTATAAAAGCCGAGGTGTCTTTTCGTGACAGTCATCGAGTCAAACAATGCAATATATAATTTCACATAGGCGAGCCCGTTCTGAGAATAAGGTGGGGTAAGGGCAACAGTTAACTTGGTTATGATTAATGGTCCTGGCTCCCTCGCCAAACAACAGTCCATCCCTATTAGCAATAAATAAAAATATATACATTTCTTTTTCTTTTTTTTGTTTACCCAGCACGCTTTGTCTCGAGGCTTTCATTCGTATCCACCCTTCACCCCTCACACACACAAGTTAACCTTAGTACCATAAAACATTTGACTCAAGATGTAATCAAAACCGAGAAAACCCACTAACCCGTAAATAATGGGGGTTTTATTTACTTTACCAATACCGCACAGGGAGATGTATTGCAAATCAGGATCACATTCGAGTAATATATTCACATTTTTATATAAACTATATAAATATTCTCATACACAATCAATCATGCCCGGCGTTATGTTATTTTTCGATTGAAAAAACCAATGCAACGCTTAAACGTTTGATTGATTCTATGTCGATACGGTATGTACGAATATAAATAGTGAATATAATAACATGTCTTTTTTAAATACTGATATTAAGCATAGTAAAAATCACTTTATATGACCACCTCGAAAACGGATAGTTAATAAACTGTAGTTATAAGTTAATAGTACAAAACGTGCATAGATATAAACATACGAGTACATAGATATATATTGTGAGGAGGAGACTATATTTTAATTTTAACATCGTTCCTACAACTGAGATTAAAATAAATACCTTCTACTACATTAAGTATAAGATATTCGGAGGAAAATGTTCAATAAACTGCAACATAATTCATGTGTAATTAACTGTTAAAATATATTATTATAATATCAATTACCAAAGATGATTGGATATCAGATTTTAGCTAATTTTAAATAATTTTTGTACTAAAACAACTGTTTTTATTGTTGAAACTCGCGTCGTATAATATCTACATGAGAAATTTATCTACCACAATTGTGTGTTGGCATTATATGTTATCTACAATTTTCCACCCCACAATCTGTAGATTGTAGGTGTCGTCTGAGCATCTGGGCATTATTACATTAATGAACTTTTTTTCATGTTTTCAAAAAACTGGTCAAAAAGATTATTTGATGCATTGAGTGAACGCCACCACTCTTCCATCAACTGCCATTCCAATAAGTTAGTGGCACCACGTGTTTTTATGACATATTTTACTTTAACACGTCTCCACGTAGACTCTATAGATTGGATATTGACCCCTGTTTTTGATCAATAAAGTGGAACTGGTGGTTTACAGTTCTATGCACATAGCCGAGGTCACTTAAATTGCTGTAAGCCCTCCATTCATCCGAGTTGATGTTATAATTATAGGGTTATATCTGCAATATCAGTATCCGTTCAAAGTAGATATCACCCGAAAGGTAGATAACATATAACGCCATCAAAGTGTAGGTAAATAGCATATGACGCGAGTTCCTTATTGTTTCATGTAATTACATTTTTGCTTCAATTAAGACGTACGAATGAATGTCGATAGTTTTTTTTCTGTAACCATAAATACTTCCGTGATTCACAACATGACATGGAACATATTTAACAGTTAAAGATTAGTTTAATTCCAAATTTCTTTTCGGTAGATCTATGCTAGAATTACTTAAAATAACAATATAAATTGTCAAAGACCCGATACTAAAAGAACAGATTTTATGCATGCATATTATATGAGAACAATAGTTATTTGCGGCGTGTGCGCATTGTCACGACATGGAGCCCCTCAATATATACGAATACAACTTCATCTAGTCGAACGTTATTTTGCATAATAAAGAGAATTTATGACGATAATTATTATAATATTGTTACCAGTCAAATAAATCGAAGTACGTTCATACACACGTTGGTTACTTTTGTCTGTCGTCGATACCATATCACATAAACTTCTATATTCCCCTTAAAATTCAACCATCGGAGTCTTTCAATGTAATAACTCCTGTCCTCCCCGACCCCAGTTCTCTACTGAAAACACCCCCGATTCTCATCCCTTCTACTCGTCCCCTTGCAACGACCGACCGTCGACGACGAGTTTTCGAACATGACTAATCTCTATGGGTTTCCGTTTCAGAATGAAAAGTCGGCGACGGCGTACGGTTTCCTGCCGTACGCACGGCCCGAAATAATAGCCTCAGTCCACACGCGTCGCACGGCCTTTGTCAATTAAAGGCCCTTTTGGTCCATTTCACCAGTGGACGACCGCCTTTAACGAGCGACCCTTTCACTATATCCCGTAACTTAACCATTGTTTGTTTATGATTAAAACCAAACGGGCCAGAAAAAAAATATAAAAAATACGTGCATACCAAAAAAAAAAAAAAAAAATAATAGTGATAATAATAAAATAATAAAAAAACGCTGATGCGTATAATGTATACAACATTTTGTGCAGTACATCTCACATGACATTGCAATCGTTTTTCACTTTTATGACAACCGACGACTATGTATACCATATCACTATATCACTATCGTTTTATTGAATTAATTTATACGTTTTTATTGACAGAAATTTGTATTTTTATCACAGTATATGTCTTTAATTACTTGAAAACCAAACAAAAAAAAGTATAAATCTAAATTGAAAACGTTTAAAAAATATAAAAAGGTTTATTTTAAATCATAATAACTGTAAACCCGTTGTATTATTTTATATATAATAAATACAAATGTCAATTTATTCTAATAAATTATATTATTGTAATAATTTACGTTATTTTTATTTTTATTTAACATCAACAAAAATAATGATAGCTAAGAAAAATCAATAAATGTTTAAACTATAAACGTACCTATTTAATATTTTATAGTTGAATAAATAAGAAATGGGAGTACTAATAATTTTGTTATATCATTTTATAATAATCTCTTTGATGTATGCATATCGATGTATAATAGTTCAAATATTATGCAAATGATTATAAATTATATTAAATATCTGAATCAATCTCACGACATGTGTTTAAATTTTATACTATAATGATTTGCACCTGGTACATAATTAATAAAATAATTTAATAATATAAAAATCATATTAACTTCATCACCCTAGTCACCATTAAAATACCACAGACAAATTTAATATTATTAACAATAAACCAAAGTGTTCATGGTAGACACTAATCACCCCTAACATCGATTCATTATTCTGGTATACCTATACCGCTGCAGCGTAACTATCACCTGTCTACATCTGCCGACCCAATAAGTCTAATATCAATTTGTATTATGTTCATTGTTTAACCCCATTAACACTACACATTTACACGTCTCATGCTATGCATCAAATCATCACTTTAATATAAGTGAATTAATGAACTCATTGCTATTAATTTATATATAGTAATATAATATGATTAAAAATATGTTTAAGTACCTACTATAGGTATTGGAATAAATTATATTTTATATTCATATTATTATATGTACTAACTATATAGATATATACTCGTATGCATACTAAAAATACATTCAATACAGCGTTATTTATCTATTATATACATACCTACTTTAAATTTTCTTTATAAAAGAGTTATTTTCATTTAAAAATCTAAAAAATAGTGATTCTTTTACTTAAATTAAATCTTTAAGTACTTTTTCAAATTAAACTATTATATTTTAAAATTTGCTTCATGAAACGCTTTTAAAAGAAATTATTAGCTTGGAAAAAAAAATATATTTATTGTAAAAAATGAGAAATTATTTCAGGCTTCTAAGAAAGTCCAGGTAACTACATAGGTATAAGAAAGCATGACTAACACCCTCATCTTAAATTATTTACTGCCCAACTAGTTAATATCAATTTATTAATACAATTTTAAATAGTATGCTTAATATTAAGGTTTAGTACAAAGGTAGCTAACCCCTAAATAATTAGGAAAAAGGCGAGGTAGAAGAACAAAAAGAGTAATATATTATTACTTTTACCACGTCAAAAAATTAATTACGTTTTCAGTACATCAATAGACACAAATAAAATCTTTAACTAATTATAAATGTATATATTTTAATATTAAATGGTTAATTAGATATTTATACCAATATGATTCTAAATTTACATAAAAGTAAATCAAATAAATATTCTTAATAGCAAGTAATATGGTACGTTGCACATTTTATAAATAAATTATCATTGATATATTACAGCTGTATACATAACTAATACCAAAACATTTTGTTATTAAACTTACTTTATTAACATTTCAAATGTTAGATTATTTTAACCACCGTTTTGAATAAGAAGATAACAATAATATGTATATTAAATGTCAGCTACCTACATCTTTTTCTCATGTTAATTGATCATAAATACTTTTATCAATTGTTAGATACCTACCTAAATTGAATTTAATGTAATTTTGTCAATAAAATATGAAATTTATTTAAAATTAAATTTTATTATTATTTTATTATTATTTCAATATTGTTAAAAAAAATAAATAAATTTTTTGTTCTTAGTAATATTATTATTATTTAGATGGAGTCTGTGAATTTTGTGAAAATGAAGGAGTATTTTTCGTTGGATTAGCAGTTTGTAAAATATAGTCAATATTCTCAATTTACTTCATTTAAAGATTCAAAAGCTTGAATTTATTGAATAACAGAGCGCGCTAAAATATTGTTTTACCCTACAATCGATATAATCGTATATGGGTTGTAGAAACAGAAAAATTAAATTAGTCACATAGAGCGCACTGCTTGGTATAAAAATCAATTTTATAGTCAGTAAATTATAATAAACAAATAATAATTATGACAACCACACTTAAAAAAAATATATTCAAGCATTAAATTATAGCATGGAATAAATCGAAACGTTTCAATAAAGATCTTTGAAAGAAAAATGTATAAAATAAGTTTAAAAATTACTTTAAATTCATCATATTATACTTAATTAAAAAAAAAAAAAAAAAATTTATATTCCCAAAAAAGCATAAATTAATATAAGTTAAATTAATTATTGCTCACATTATGAAAATAAATCAATATTGAAATTAGCTTTCGGATATTTGTAAATATGTTGCACAAAATAGTATTAAATGTTACTAAAACTGTACAACTATAATTCGGTACAATTAGGGCTGAAATATAACAGTATAATTAAATCCTAGAAATATGAAAAATCATAAGTTAAGCTTACGCATAAATGTAAAAATAATATAAATGTTATGTCACAAAATAAAAGTGTCTCTATGTTCTCAAAAATATGTTATATTTCTACTACTATTTCATACTATTTCATTACATACCATTTCAAATCTTGTTTAGATGCTCTATATTACATAAATAAAATAATAACGAATTTAAACTTTTCGATAAAAAAGAACAAGCGTCTATTATAATATTCTTTTTACAAATGTCATTACAGGCAGTGACCCCTTAAAAAATTAATAATGGCTCTCTGAGTGGCATGTTCAATGTAACAAAATCAGATAAAAAGCGTGTGGTTACAAGCGTGTTGCCCTCGTAGGGGGTATTCGTTCTACACGTTACCTTATCGTTTCCTGTCCTCGACACAGCACGTGGACGACAACCGTATCTATACATGATTTTTTTATACACCCCAGTTTTGCCTCAGCCGTATCTTTGCCAACAATAATTGAGACATGACTCACGAATAATAAAAATAAAATATATATATATTATAAGTAAAAATCTCGTATATCTTTAACTTTTATAAAACCATGAAATATCGATACCTAAAAAAATAATGATAAAAATTTACTCATAATAATACATATATATGTAATATTACATAATAATAAGTACCTGTTTACTATTAATATAAACATTAGGTTTATATTATATACGTATCTTTAAGATGTCTTCAGTTTTAGTAATATGAAGGGTACGGGAAACAAAATAGGTTTTAATGTTGTAACAATTTCAGTGATACATGTAGCATAATATTATGCATTATGCAATCATAATTTAACATCAAATAAATTAGAATTCCGAGTTATAAGAAAAAATATGTTTACTGTAATGAATATAAGATTAGAAAATTTATTTCCGCATAATATGCACATACAAAAATCTATATAACGTATGAAAAAAGATTCAACTTTCATTAGGTATAGACGATATGATATATTATTCTAATATTATTAATATTATACCAATATATTAACATAATATTACACATGAGTATATAAAAGAACATTTTCTATACATAAAAAAAAAAAACTTTGATAATTTATGAAATCCAATATCGATAAATGCATGGTTTTTTGTATACGGAAAACATATCCTATTGTATAGATACTCGTTTTTACGAAGTGTTCGTTATTTTTCATCAATAAAAACAACTCAATAGAGTAAATCAACTATACTCTTTAGAAGTTTAGGGGATATAGAATTGATTTTAAAACTATCAAGAAACACGAAATACTACATTTTTTCAATGTTCTCAGTTGATAAAATAATTTTTTTCTACTATCCAACGTAGTTTAGGCAATTTTATATAAAAAATTAAAATAGAATATAAAGTTTAAGCCTTTAAAAAATATTCAAAGAATATTATACAGCTGAAATATTTTTAATTTATAAGTCTCATTATTTTAAATGTGAATCAGATCCATTTGGAATTATTGAAGGAAGTGAATTAACTAACGAAATAGTATCATAATGTTTAAAATCGAGAAAAAAACAATATAATACTCATAAAGTTATAATAAACAATATTTTATAACTTAAATTTACCAATCCTTGAAAAAAAAATTGAAGATTTGAAGCAAATATCAATATATATTATTAAACCAGCTTTAAAATAATTTTGGAACAATACATTATTAATACAAGCTGAGACAGTCCAAGCAAAGCAAAATAAGACAAAATACTAAAATTTAAGTAGTTTAATTAATAATTAGTTACAAGTAAAATTTCGATAAAATAAAATATCTGTAACTCAATATATATATTTTATAATTACCGTATAAAATATAATAAATTTACATAAATTGTTAGTAATTTTAAAATTTCATCTTTATAATAAAACATTATTTTCATAAAATGTATATTAATTTGAAAAACAAACAGGACATTTCTACAATCTTAAAGTCCTTTAAGAACCTAGAGTTTTATCATATAATTTTAAATTAATGTAGAAAAATGTAGGTACTTCTACTACTAAATTATACTATATTGCACAATTTGTAATTAAATTTTTTCCAAGCGTAATATTTTTTATGTTTCTGAACATTTTTAAGACCAGGGCATTAACCTCTTTTGTATTTATCGATTCATTATATTTAGTATTTAATTATATACGTATCAATCTAGGGATGGTATCGGTATACTTAAAACACTTTATGTATTGGATTATAAATAGTAGTCAAAAAAATAATGTGCAAATGGCGACAAAGGGTTGATACAATAGTGTGAAGTATTTATTGTTTGAATGGGTATATATGCATAAAGTACTACACAGTAGAAAACAATAGATCAACTTGTATACATGGGGCTTTTTCTTTTATGACCACCACATTTTTTTTGACCATTTTCAAAGTCTACCCCATCCAAGGTACTCTAAACGTATTTTTAAAGTAATTACACTTAATTACACTACTATACTTGGTCCACTATTAGAGGTTCTTTTGTGATCACCACCGTTATTTTGTATGTATGTATATTTATATATAATATGCACGTCCTATTTTCCCACTGAGAGGTGGTGTTCTGTTCTCACTTGTTGTGCACTCGATCGGTTTTTATAAATTTACTTTTGAATATTTCATGAGAAACTTCGATTTAGGATTTTATTATAAACATATTTTGATCAATATGTACACGATACCTAGACGAGTGTAATAATAAATTATCGTTATTAATAATACATAAATCACATTTAGAAATAGCGACCAAATGTTGACCGAATAACACTTAAGGCATAATTATTACAGTTGCTATGCAAAATTATTTTTATAAGATGTATAAATAATTTGTAAAGCCTTTGATGGGAATCCACTATAGCTATAAGATTTAAATAATTTATGAGAGGATTCTGTATAATTATGGTTTGCAAGTTAACTATATTGAAAGGCTTATTATATGATTTAAAATGAAAATTACACGACCACTACATTATTATAAAGAGAAAACCGGTCGATCGTAACTCCTCGACTACCCTCAATCGCCATGGCAACGCATCGATTGTGTCCGGGCTTTGGAACAATTCCAAATTACCTGCTGGGACCTGAAATAATTATTTTTTACTAAAATGTTTTATATTACTTGGTTTTTCCTATGCACAGCTCATAAGAAATAGTTAAAATTCAATTTTACCTTATATTTTTAACTAATGCGTGTATAGTATACTCGTATTAATGAAACTTTTAATAGCAAATCAAAATTCAAGAATTAAAAATAAAACAACAGCTATTTATCATAACACTGGAATTCTACCGATAGAGCTGATATATGTATAAGTACGTGATTGTACATTTTTAAAAAAAATAGTTTTGTATTTTCCATCGGATCCGGGAGGCATAATCGACCCAACGAAAGGTTCATCTATGCACACTTCGTTTACTTAACATGATATTGTAGCGTTCTGCCGATTACTCATATGAAATATTACAATATTAAAAGTTGTTATGTAAATACGCATGTTGCACCGAACTATATTGCTCGACAATAACACTATTTACAGTTAACACGTATAATAAAATATGAGACAAAACAATAATTATAATTATCATAGTAATAATTATTATTGTTATCGTGATGAATAAGACAATATTAATACATTTTATTTTAGTGCACGTGTACATATAAGGGCTCTCGCACGCATTTCGACCGTCTTTGACGTTGCGTGTGCAACGAAACACGTGCAAAGTAGTAGAAATGGTAGGGGTGTAGAGGGATTATATAATACCCTTTGGTATTTTTGCAGTTTAAATACCTCGTAGATACCTCATTTAATCCAGTAAATATAATACCACTTTTGCAACCATAGCACAGTTAAATATATTTTCGACAGGAAAATATTTTCGCAAAAAATCGAGACAATGCCCTTAATTTGATGGGAAGCGAAATTAGAATTACCAACAAGGTAATGTTATTTTCTACAACATGTTGAAATTTCTATAAAAATATATATGATTGCAATCAATATAATATATTACGCATTTATTAGTATGAATAAATAGTATGATCAAAACGATTTGTAATAAAATCTAATTTCAAGCAGTTTAAATTTCATTTTTCTAAGAACACTATATTATTAACCTGAATGGTGGAGTGTGGTTATTTTTATTCTTCAATGTCACAATATTCGAATATAAACTGTATAGGTTCTTAGGGACCCTTAGGACTTATAATTGTATTATCTACGCTAGCAATAATACATTTGATAAATCATATTTTACAATATTAAGCCATACTTATTTTACCATACAATTTCATATTGAAAATAACCTCGAACAAGAGGCGCTATAGCGAATACCAGTAATTCATTTCGTGTCCTCGTCCTTGTTGAAAATTCGACAAAAAATCACGCGGCGTTTGGTAGGGACGCAAATTCTCTCTTCGCACTGCCAAACAAAATCGTCGTCCGACTGCGAGCGTAAAATTAATTCGTATCGGCCTACGCCCCCCACATGATAATAGCAACAGCGACAAAAACCATAACTGGAACGGCAATATTGGTATGAAGACGTTCGTGACGGTGTACGCGTGTGCATACGTATGTACGTACATAAATCATAACCACATAAATCGCGCATCAGCCGGACAGTATGTTTCACGTCGAAACGCGTTCCGTATCGGCTGCGACCGACCCTCCTCCGCGGCGCTGGCACGCGAGTGCCACAACGGAAACAATCGGTTTTTACGAGACGCACACGCGTCGTCGGACTACCGCTGCACACGAACGAGCGCGCGGGGCCGAGCGGGTGGGCAAAAAACATATTGTGCAGGTCGACAATGTGTATATTACGCGCGCCGTGTATGCGTGTACGTATACAATATAATAAATAAACGATATATTTACAGGAACACGTGCCCGGCCACTTAGCCGACCGAGTCGTGTGTATCCGTTTCGCCGATTTTCACACGGTGTGTGGCCCGCTCGCCACCGTACGGTCCCCTCCGTCCCACCGCCACGTCCTTATTTTCCCAGTGTTTTGTGCAATTTTTTTTTTTTCCTCTCGTTTTGTTTTCTCTCCCCCTTTATCGCCGCGGACCTTACCGATGCGCACCGGCCGCACACACGCGCTGTTGACTCTCCGTCGTCGCCGACAACAATGCACAGATAATTGGATGGAATGATAATAATATAATGTATTACTATTATTCTATGTTGCACAAGTAAATGTTTTTTTTTTCTGTCATCTGACGTACGAAAATCGTACACCGCGAATAGATTTATAATGTGTGTGTGTGTGTGTGTGTGTGTGTGTGTGTGTGTGTGTGTGTGT
>NW_020273468.1:842382-867872 GCF_003268045.1 Sipha flava
TGTGTGTGTGTGTGTGTGTGTGTGTGTGTGTGTGTGTGTGTGTGTGTAAGTCTGTATGTGAGTGAAAAATTACCGTGAGACTGCTCATAGATCGCAAGAGCACGAGTACGTTGTCTTTTTTTTTTTTTGAAAATGAAAAAAAAACACCGCAGTAGTGTTTACGCCAAAAACAATCCCAAAACAGAATTATTCATAGGCGAATTAACGAGTATAGTGTTCGTTTTGTAATACGTATAGCCTATATAGCGTTTTACGAAATACGTGTAGCTACAACAATGGTACACTTAAGTCAGGTAAAATAGCGGAACAATTCCACCCTTCCTCACATTATTAGTGTTTATATTATTTATAATATACGTTATATTTATTTTTATTTTCTGGGTGTAAATAAATATAATACATGTTAAGAGTGGTACATTAGGTTTTATTTTGATTTTCAATAATATTCATCATGTTATCCATATATTATTAGAAAGAATGAAAGAATTAAGGATTGACATCTTTAAGGTTTTTATTTCATATGGCAATCGGATACATCATACAGAAATATAATAAATAGTGAATAATGGTTAGTAAAAACTTTTACATTTTATAGTAATAATAAAACTTTCAAATCGGGCACCGAAACGTCTCTGAACCTGTGTTTTGATCCAAAGATTCAAATGGCCTTCTCTTAACCGCATATAAAATTATTGGCAATAAATTCCCAAAAATTCAACATTGTCCAGTTATTGTGATGATCAAAAGCACAATACCTATAGACAACCATGAAATATCTAGGTAGAACTTTTTAAAAACAGATTGGGCTGTCTTCACCCCGATACATAGAAGAAAGGTAAACTAAATACCTCCTAAGGTAGATAGATATTTTAAGTTCATAAAACTTATTAAAGCAGCAGCGAAAAAATCTATACCAAGAGGTCACGGGGAAAAATATACCCCATGCTCTACCGAAGAATGCAACAAATTACTTCACTAGTATGAAAATAGTTGAAGTTATTTTTTTAGTATAAAATAAATAAATAATATAAATTAGTTAGGTTACTGCCAACAGACTCATCGGACTCCTTGATGAGGAAAAAGGAAAAGTTGGACAATCGCTAAGGAGGAGATCAAGTCAGTGAGATGTGATGAGGAGATGAGTTTTAAGATACCAACAATTACAGAATAATGATTTTAATCCACTCCATTCTTGATTTAGTTATATATCCACCATTGAGTATAATGCCATAACTATATCAAGGTAAAATTATTATTATTATCAAATGAATGTTAAGTATTTAAATTATACACAATATATGCTGTCAAAAAATAATTTTTTTAACCATTTTACCGAAATAACTTGATAAATAAATAGTGGAGTTTCAATTGATTTATTTTCAGATCAATTTAAAATAAAAATGCTTTTAGTTTCTACCTACCGATAAAGTTTTCGTTTTCCATAGTTTGAGAGTTGAATCTAAATCCATGCGTAAAAGAAAGAAGAGAAATACCTATAGAATCGGAAGCTTTTAAGGATGGTTTTTATTCCGGACCAAAAGACGAATATAAAATTAGCGCCGTGATGTCTGAAGGAGCATATAGTGCTCCTTAGAGAATCAAATGGCTTGGAAAGTAATCGTGAACCCTAATACACGAAAATAAAAGGCACTATTATTTTTTTCTCCCTCTCTACATCATGACAGCCACTATTTCCAATGGGTTGCCACTGAACAACATAATTTTTGCATCAGTAGACTTTTTTTTACATTAAAATACTTTATTTCATTTTATGCGTTATTTTTGATAAACACATTTACTAACTCGTGAACAATTTTATCATCAGTTGCATTTTTAATGTACGGTTTTATGTTTAAAAATACCATATTTTTACTCAAATATACATCATTTAATATTACAAAACGTATGTTTATTATTTAACTAAATGCAATTTTAATTTTAAACTACTACTATTATAGTTTAATACAATGTATTACTTTTAAGATCATATGTTTTTTTTCTTAATTTCACAAATTGTATTTAATTTGTATTAATTTATTTGTAATTTTATTTACTTTACTAGCAAAGTTTTGACTTAATTAGACAAAACTAAATGCATTATAACTTGTACCATCTTTATAAACATTTTTATGGTATAGGTATGAAAAAAAAATAAATCTAAGTTTAACTAAAAGCTATAAAAATTTTTGTAACAAAATCATATAAATAGATTATAATTTATAAGATGATTATTATATATGATTATATAAGATAAGATGATTATATTATATGATTTATAAGATAAATCATACAAATCATAGAAATCTAGAAAAAATAGTAAATTTTTATCAATTAAAAAATAATTGATTTTAAAAACTTCACAGTTTTTTTTATTTAAAAATAGTATTGTATTATAATGTCTATAATTTTATAAGTATAAAATATGAAAAATACTTTTTAAATATAATTCTCTTAAATATATGTATAAAAATTGTAATATTCATTATAAATCACCTAAAGCTTTACAAAAGGTAGTATTATCATTTTTTAATGCAAGAGTCGTATTATTAAATTCTGAAATAATAATAGGTACCCACTATTCCACAGTTAACTACAGTGAAACTAACATCCAACACCTGTCTTTGTATACTTTATTGTTTTAGTTTTGCTAAATAATGTTAATATTATGCAGTCAATGGCCAACCGTAGCCCACGTAACAGAATAAAATAAGTATAAATAGACACCACAGAGACTATAGCAACGATGAATATTATCAAACTGTAGATTAGAAAAAAAAACGACCAGAACCATTAATAACTGAAAGTCACATGTATACATAGTAAAAAAAATGCTTAAAACGATTGTCCACCATTAATTATAAATCAAATTAAGTAAAAGTATTGTAAATATCGATTAAAATCAATATATCCACTAACCACTTTATATTATCAGGATTACAATGATTTAATCATAACTAAAGACCATATTTTGAGATATTTTTAAAATTTTAAAAACTGAATGCTGATGTGTTCAAATTAACCTTAAAATCTGTTGTTAATATATTTTTGAACACATAAAATATGCTAAAATATTATTTTTAAATATAATAGTTTATAGACTGGTACACACGTTACATTAAGAAATATCTATTGTATATTTGTACATGCATAATTATATTTTACAATACATATATTTGCCAAAAATATTGCACCTTAAGTTATATATTTAAAATATACTGAAATTTGAAAATCAACCATAAACCTAAAAATATACATTCATATGCATAATTTCTTTTGTGAATTATTTAAACTCATCCATATATAATACAATTCATACATGTTTAATAAAATAATAGGTACATTTGTATTTAATAAAGTCAAGATATTATTAAACCTTATGGTTAAATACAATTTTATCTTATACCATTTAATTATTTAAATTTAAGAAAGTTAATATATAAATAATAATTATCTTTGTTATGAGAAAATCACAACTCAAAAAATTAATAATAAAAAAAATTATATACATACATATATATATATATGTAATTCTTTTTTTCTTTATAAGCAATAATGCAGTGTATTCTAAAATATAAAAAAATGGGTCGAATATTTTCTAATCTTTAAAATATGTATACATATGCAAAATAATTTTTTTCTATGAACTCTATAATAGATAAATCGCTCACATTTTCATCTTCGTTGGGCTGCATAAAGCCAATAAATCCGCTTCCTAATTATAATATAAGAAGAAAATAATCTGTACAAGTTCTCATGAAATACAAATATCATAGCAACTACAAAGCGCTATATCAAAATATATGCATATACTCTTTCAGTTAACATAATATATTACATGAGTATATAATATTATATATTATAATAAACCTATATGTTTTTAAGACGATCGTGTGCACTTTCGTGACTTGTACATGATAATGAATGTTCAAGGTTTTTCTTGTGATGTATGAGTGCGTGACGAGTATACCAAACGCCGTAAAACATGCTCGCCATCGATGATTGAGCAGCAGCCGATAGTCGAGTTAGTATTCAAGTAGTTTCCGATCCATACATTACTATTAGAAATGTTATAAAATAAACGTAACACTATTATTTGTAGTCATATAGAGATTTTCAAAACGCTCAATAAAAAACAGTTTCTATAAGTATATTTAACGGACATACAATCATTGTAAAACATCAACGTATAAAGTGTAACACATTAAACTAGTTAACAAATCGGAAATAATGTGTTGTAATTTAACGTGAGCTGAGTAGTGTATACACAAGTTTATTAAAATAATACAAAATATAAAAAAATTTAACAAAAAAAAAAAAAAAAAAACGATGAAACGTTATTTATTAAAGAAACATGTTTTAGGTGTGACTAAAAAAAAATAATTAAAAAAACAACTATGGCGAAAAATGCAATGTGGTTCTAATTAAAGTAGAAGGAAACGGTGCACGTTAATGGAAAAGACGATAAGAATAAACGTCGGAAGGAAGGGCGGAAGGAAGGAAGGAAGGAAGGAAGGAAGGAAGGAAGGAAAGAATGCCTGAACGTACTTAGTTATTAGCCGACACGGACGGGGTAAAAATTCAGGATGGGAATGGGGGGAGGTATATAGTAAAATGTTGGACGGACAGACGGGTAGCAAACACGGCACGTATGTTTTCCACCCCACTCCGATCCCTTCCCCTGTATTACCACCTCTCTGTTTCCACATCGCAATATCCTATCCGACCAATCCGGAAGTACTCGAGGGGAGTGATTTGTCGTGGGCGCCGGTGCCCGATTGGTCGACATCGATTTTCTCAACGCCGCGCCCCACACATACACGGCCGTCACGCAGGCGGCGCCCTTACGCGCCCGCGATACACCTCGGCGGCGTCGACGGGTCAGTTATACTATCGCGTTTGGTCTGATATCATTCCCTCTCGATCGTGTGTAGTACTCCACCGCCGAGCTGTAGTCCACAGGAGTATATATGTTAGTTAGCTATCATTAGTTATCATAAACAAGTATTTATCACATACATACGGTGTACATCGTTCAACACGTATACCGTTCGACCAATATATTATACAACGGTATAAAAATAATAGCAGTAACCATATCGCAATAGTTGATGTTCATATTCGACGTGACTAGAACAATTATTGGATTCTCCTCAAATATGATCGTACACGTTACAACGATCGTATCGATCGGGTGAACGATCCGCCGTGTAAACTATGTTGGACATCAAAACGTCAGATTACCTGAGCAGAAATGGGACATTTCCCAACTTATCAATGATTTTTGCCGGTACGTGTTTACTACTTATTGTTTGCGTCCAATCAAGCTAAAACATAACAGATTATAATATGTATATAACATTATTTATAAAAGAGTTTCACTTAAAATTATATCGTACACATACGCGTAACTAAGTTAATATTCTAGATTCTGAGTAAAATGAGGAATGTATTTATTTATTTATTTTTAATAATATCTATATTTATCTTTTTATTTTACCCCTTTTATTTTTTTGCTCGTTCATCCAATGATATCATTTTTTCATTCATTATTATAAGCAATTTTATTATAATTTAAATTCAACCCAAGTATAAATGTTAGGTAACAATTAATCTTGATCGGTTATAATAACTGCTAAACTAAAATTTACAAAATGGGACAAGTACGGTATACTAAATTTTTGCTAGAAAAGTTTTCGCAATATATAAAATACAACAAAATTAATACAGAAAATAAAACTTGCATATATTATATAAAATTGTAAATTTTAATAATGAAAAATATATTATACCTATTACTATCCTAATGAAGGCATAACCGAAAATTTTAATCTATATACAAAATAAATAAAAAAAAAGAAATTCATATTGGCTATGAATTATTTTTTAAAAATTTAAAGTAAATATAGACATACTTAAGAATAATAATACATATACAGGTGTTTATTATGTTAGTATTAACCCAATACCACGTTTAAAAACGACGACAGCGATAATTTATAACTATAATAATTATCACTATAATGACACTAAGATGCAACTACCATTATTTATAATTATAAACGATAATTTATTAGTTTTTATTGATTATTTAAAGAAATATAGACATACTTAAGAATAATAATACTATATAATACCATCTTAAATATAAACATCATTCGTATTTCTTAAGATACTTATAATTTACCTCTCTAACATCCATGTTGTAAAATTGCATATCTTCATCGCCGAGTAAAAAGAAGTCGTTTTAAGATTACTATTTTTTTAAAGATGACTAATACATTTATTTTAATTTAAAAATAATTGGTCTTACGTATAATTCAACTTTTGCATGAATATGAATTATGTATACTCTTTATATTATATTATTTTACTAATAAATAAATGTGTAACAATTATTGTTTTTGTTTTGAGCTCAAATTAATTTATCGTAGGTAATTTTAATTTCCAATGGCACATCTAAGAGTCATTTAAAGAAGGTAATAATTGTAATTTATACTACTATTTAACTGTAATTCATTTCTAGTTTTCTTTAGAATCTCTGACTTTCTAATATTATTTTTTTCGGTATTATTCCATGAGTATGAGTCGTCAGAGGTAACGGTAATAGGTAATTTTAACCAATATAGGTAGATCTAAAAACCAATTTGATCCGTATCTAAAATCTGTGAATTTTCTGTATTTTTGGCATATTTATTATTATTTTATTTAATTATATATTTTTTTTCGGTTTCGTTTTAGCACCACAAATCTTATCAGTCGTTAATCCATTCTTTAACAATTACTATCATACTATTGGATATTATTATAGGTTATATAGTATACAGAGATTTATACGATCTTATTTACATACATAAGACCGTGTTTAATGATTATAATTATCATAGATACTAAAATATTCTATTATCTATGATGATAATATGATCATTCAATATTTAAACCCCGACCATGACTGTTCTATAATCTTCAGTAATATACATAAAAAATATTCATAATTTAATTGATGCAGACATAGATTCACCAAAATTTGCATTAGAGTATGAACAGTTGATATCATTGTAAAATAATTCAGAATTACGAAAAATTAACCTTTTTTTCATTTTAATTTATAGCTACTAGTGTTAAAATTATGATAGTAATTAAAAAAGGTGAATACAAGAATATAATTACAAGTACATTATTTAATTAAGCCAGATTCCATTAAAATAAATATAAATAAAAAAAATTAAAAAATAAACTACAATTTTAATTGCAATAATGGATTTTGTACTGAGTATGAAATAGAAATTAAAATAAATTTTAAGTGAGTTTATTAAAATTAGGCGTTTAGCCTGCAGAGCATGGAAATTAAATTAAATGTGAAAATTCACAGACATTCATTCAAATGAAGTGTACAGAATGAAGAATCATCTAGCACAAGTTTTTATGAGTTGCTAAGTATTAGATTATGTGTCAAGTTTAACCGATTAAATTGAACTATATATAGAAAAAATTAACCTTATTAAATTAATAAGAACACGATTTTCTTCAATGCATTTTCCAAATATTTGTTCAATATTGGTAAGAGTGGTAGCTTCTAAACCTCATAGTACTGATATTAAACATTTGATAAGTGCCAGAAACTTATTAAAATCACTGTTATGAACTATGAATGTTGAGAAAGAATACCTGAACTTATACATACATTATAATATGTCATTATTATATGGTTGAGATCCTTAGGACTTAGTTCAAAGTTGTGGAGTCCTAAAAATTTCTTAGTACAAGTCCTGTTATAAATATAATGTTACAATAAAAAATAAATGTACATTATTCTCACCCTAATAATATGTTACTTATTATATGACCTGCTGTATATATTATTATTATTGATGAAACTATTTTATTTTAGTTGAGTATTTAAAATAACAATTTAATGAAGTATAGATATGATATATATTGATAGCTGATACGGATATTAAGAATTGTAGTAATTTATTTAGCTTTACTCATATTAGCGCAATTTACATTATTATATTATTTTAATTATACAAAAACCATAAGGCATTGTTTATATATTAAACCTTAACTATATATACATTTTTAATATATACAAAAATGATTAAGATTTAATTTAAAGTTTATGAGTAATACACAAATACGCAGTGATTGTTTTTTCTAACATAATCTCTCGGAGTCCAATGTGCAATAGAATATTTTGAACATTATCAAATTATTGTTACGCCAATATATACTTTGAAAATTACCGCAAACGTTCTTAAATATCATCTGTCGCACAAAAACATGATATTAGTTAAAACTAAATAATTTTCAAGTCATATTTATACAAATATATTTTTAATGTCTTAATAAACATTTGTAATTATACATTTTTGTAATAAACTCATTATCGTACAATTTTAATAAATTATATTTGTTCTAGATACACATTATAAAGGATCATGGAGTACACATTCATCGGGCCAAACACAAGGTATATTTTATTTTGATTTAATTAAATTATTTTGAGAGAATTTTCTTAATTTATTAGTGGTTATTAGTGGTGGAAAATAGTGTTTTATAGCTATTCTTTAATAATTTATAATATGTAATATAATTATACAACAATTTCTCAGGTAAAAAAATTAAGTTTAACTAAGTTCTTAAACTAAAAAGTTTAATCAAAATTAATGGTTACTAAACATTAAAACACAAAAAAATAAATATTAAATAATGAGAATGAAATAAAATGGAATAAAAAATAAGATTTGATTAAATTAATTCGTATAAATAATAGTATACATTCACAATAAAAACTATTTCAGTAAACATTTTAAAATAAAATCAAAGCATAATTCAAGAATTATATACGACAATACCAATAACATTATTATGAATATTCCATTCAATTTCATTTGGAAGGGTAAAAAATATCCTAAATAAACACACAGCATGATTGTCACGTTGTCCGGCGAATCGATGAAATCATAGAAGGGTCTTTACCTTTTGGTCGCCAGCTAAACATATATTCTTTCTTTCCTTTTTTTTTGTTGTCACAATCAAGACAATTTTAGGGGTAGAAAGGTCTTGTACAACAAATGCGCTTGATCACGTGCGAACGTTATCAAAATGTTATCGTTTGAATCGGTTCGGACAGACAATCAAATAACATCCACACGAATGAACAATTCTTCTGGCATGTAAAGCAGTCAGTTATCCATTGATTTCTATAGACATTTCTCTCTATCACCGAGGAGGATTTTTGGAATTATAAAAAACGGCAAAATATAATATACATTTGTGAAAAAAAAAATATTAAAATAAAACATTCTATTAAAAAAAAATATTACTTATTATTTTTGATATCTACTAGAATAATTCTTAATTCTTTTAAACTATAATTTATATTTACAGTTTTTATAATATTTATGTATGTATATAGTAAAGTGTTATATACTTACACGATAGAATTTATAGTAAAAAAAAAATTAAGTATAGAACTTTTTTTATTTATTTAGAAAAAAATTTATCTTTGATTTTATGGTTTGACTAATTATGTAAAACTTATTTTTTTAATTCGTACTCAATAAATATTTAGAAAAAATATTACATAAAAACTACTTTCTCATTGTATCAATTATGTACAATAAAACATATTACACCATTAGGTATAGTTAAGGATAAACATTTAAATGTCAGTTTCTACCTATATAACTTAAATTATTCATTTACAAGGAATTAACGAACCATGAATACTAATTTATGTTAAAGTACTAATAACATCTAATGATAAATTATCAATACTTATTATTTATTATTCATTATTATTTAAGTACAACTATAATAATCATAATAATCAATAAAATTAATATTTAATTTCTCTAAATACTTTTAACATTAAATTCGGGACATATATCAATGTACCTATGTCTTTTTTTTAATATTTTTTGATAAAATTGTATAAACATTTTAAAAATTTGTTTTTATTATAAGATAATTATTGTTTATTAAAAGTACAAAAACCTAAATATAAAAATAAAAATTAGAAAAAAATAAAAATTAAAAGTTTTATGCATTCTTATTTCTTATAATCATACACTTAACATTCAACAGCAGATAGCTCATGAAATAAATATGATTTTCTTGTCATATTACAAAGAAAAAATAGAAGCTCTATTAATTTAAATACCTCGGGGCACTTTATTGTGTGTTATAAAACAAACTGAATGTGGACACCTAATTCTATTATAATCTCTTATTTTTCGACCACCGTCAAAGGCCACAAGCACAATGGTTCAATGAGCTTTGATTGGGCACATCAAAGGCACGTTAGTCATACACTACCAAAGGCGGTACAAAAACCAACGCCCTAGGCTCACCACCGTCACCTTTATAAAAGCGTCCAACTGTAAAAGCTGGTTTAACTGGGGATCTACGTAATATTATGAAAATGCAATCAAAACACTATACAGTACAGATACACACAAACCTAACCAAGACAACTTGAGATTGGAATATTTTAAATTCAATTTTATCACATGTATATATATATGGTTAAAAATAAAAACTAAACGTCAATGATTGGAAAATAGATAAATTGGCTAGAAATAACTAATAGTAAATTTTGAAATTTAATGTAGGTTAGTTTTTTATGCCCTTGTGTAACATTAGTGAAATATTCAAGAAACAAACGTACAAAAGCAAATTCACGTATGTGCCAACATTATAGTCATAATTTTATGAAACATATTTTTATACAACAAAACATCATTTACAATACTATCTAGTATTTGATATATTAATTTAAGAGTTCATATTATGAATATGAATACACAATATGTATATTATATATGAAATTTTACTTTCAATAAAATATCTTTACAGACGAATAATGTTTATATATTAATTTAGAATTGCAATCCTAATGAGAAACAATTGTTTTGAAAGAACCATTTCAAAATATTTATAATAAAATATATAATTGTACAACCATAAAATATTTTTTAAAATTTGACCGTTTCAAAGATAGAATCAATAAGACCAAGATTTTTTAATACATTATAAGTAAAATTACTCGTGTTTTTCTTAGTATTAGATAATTTATTTAAAAGTTGTTTTTAAAGTTTTTCCTCGCACTTAGAATAATTATACCGTAAAACAAAAATTAAATGTAGCCTTAGACATAAGTTAGAAAGAAAAATAGATAGATAGCTAGATAGGACAATCAGTTAACCGATGATCGAATAACGATTCCTTGAAATGTAGAGATCCTTAACGCGTTAGCGGTTCCATTAACGTGAATGTACCGTCTCGCACCCGTTGGAAAGCTTCGTCGTCGGCACAGTAAACGATAATATTGATAATATTATTATTAGTAGCTGTAGTATAATATACGTCGAACAAGTGGAGTGTGCATCAGATTAATAATGAAGGGCTGCGGCGGTGGTTATAATTAAAATTAAACTCCTCCGGCCGTGTTAAATCGAACACACACATACACACACACACACACACACACACACACACACACACACACACACACATATAGATGCACACAACCGATGACGAAGTGACAGGAGCGGGTGAAAAACAGATTTTTGTCGTCATCGAAATAAGGTGGGCGGATTTCGCGCCAGTGTACCCGCGGCCGTCAGCGACTAAAACGCCCCAACAAGTGACCGTGAACAAGAGGCCGGTACACACACACACACACACACACAACATGCGGCGTTTAACTCGAACCCGAAATCCATCCCGTGGGATTACGACTACGACGGCGATGACGCCGATGTCCAACCGACCGTATCGCCCTCGTTGCCGACCGTATTATTATTGTTATGATACAGTGTATTGTAATATAATATAATAGTACTACGTCGTTCCTGTGTACTTATACCATGACGTGATAGTGGCATAGGCGCTGTCAGATTTCGTGCACTGATTCGAGGACCGGTGACGAAAATGGGGGAAAAAAATAACAAAACATTTATACGACTTAAAGATTACATTGCGATGTTTGTGAAATGGAGCGGCTCAAAAAATCCACGGTTAACATGAAACGTCTAACGTAATACTAAAGACAATAAGACAAAATACAATAATATTAGGAAATTGAGTAACGGTCATCACCACGGCATCCTCTAAACTCTCACCACCACCTATCAAACTCTGGAATTTTATTTCATTTGTTTATAACAAATGATTATATTTCTATTTAAATATTTTAAATAATTTCTAATAAAAAAAATTAATGAAAATTATTAAAAGTAGTGCTTATAATTCCAGTAAAATCTATATTCAACCCCCTTTTTTTATTAAACCTCTTGTCGATTACTGAGTATAATTTCAAAAAACGTAATAATTAACATTTTACATGTAATTCAATATATTATTCAAAAAATAAATTAAGCTTTATAATAATCTAAAAAAATAAAAATACTTTCTTGTATACAATTCAGATTATTGCCAACATTAATATAACATTAACATTTCTAAATAAAGTGAGTAGATATATATATAATACTACAACTCTTGTAAAATCGTCGACAACACCATAAGGTAAAAAATAGTTTAAAAAGGGTTAGGCTATAATAATGAACTTGGACTGCGGTTATATAGAAAGGTGGTACTTGACACACAAGTTATGAACCGAGAAAGAAGAACGATCGACTTTTTCCCCTTACCTACCTTATCCCTCACGATCCCTCTAGACTGTCAATCAACTGGGGCAGTTGCACACGAGTCCACGTGCCGATAATGGAACTGTTAAAACGTTTTTGTAAGCACTCAGATGTCAGACCCCACCAAAAAGTATCACGTTTAAAATGCAACCTAAACGTCTCTTATCAAGTCAACCTGAAAGAATAACAAGTCACAGTTATTTGCTCGCTGACCCTTTTTTACACTACCCTTCGTGACAAAGTTATTAGACGGCCCCCGAGAAAAAAAAACACAACTTCGGCCACTATACGTCACAATTTTACAGCAACAGCCGTTTCTAATTAATCCAGCGAAGCGAGAACCAAAAAAAGTTCATTAAATACTTTGAGTTACCCAACTTACTTTTTAAAAATATTGAACTATTAACTTGTTATGAACTCCATGCTCAAAAGCTTACAGTTATTAATAAGAAACATTTAATTAATTTTTACTTATTTTATCATATTTTTAATTTAAAAATCATTTTAGAGAAACATTTTGTAAAAATTTAATAATTTCAGCTTTATTTCTATAATTTGATCTTTCAAATATACTTAACCGTAATAAACATGATTTTTCATTATTACTTACACAATTTATATAAATAAAACAATGAAGCATTTCGATTTTAACTATATTTGTGCATGACTAATTAAAATATTTTTAAAAGTAATAATTTATTTATATTATACATGAACAAAAATATAGGAAAATTTTTAACATAAGAGTTAAATGATAGAATGAAATATTTTTAAAGAAAAAAATTTATATGTTATTCGCAGTTGTTTTTGTACACAACTTTTAATATGTTATTTGGATTTTAATGTCGCAAGATTCAGATAGTGTTTAAATTAGTGTTGACATGTAAATAATGAACATCCATGTTCATTACTTGGAAAAATCATTAAATGACTTGTCTTCTATTATAAACCCTGGGGTCATATTTTGGTAGTGGTTTTGTTTGCGCTGCCCATTCGCAAACAATTCGACATACACCCTGTTTTATTGTTCCCTCGGGATATTTTTTTAGCCCCTTTGTTCAAATCAACTCGTCACAAATTATTATTTAAACTGAATTTAATAGAAAATAGATGAAGACTATGATGAAGAAATCAAAAAAATGTCGATTATTTTCATCATTAACAATAACTATTACTAATTACTTGTTTTTCATAAATTAAATTATCTGTATATTATTACCAAATTAATACATGTATAATATAGTACCATAAATTTGAAATTATTTAATCATATTAAAATATATTTTATATGTTTATTGTTTTAGATCCATACCAAATGTTTGGGGCCACCAGCAGTCGATTAGCTAGCTCTGGTAAGTCGAGAAACTTCATGATCTTGTATTTTTGTTTTTAATAGTCTTCAACTCTTAAATAACTAACGGAAACTAACTGCGGATAAATTAAATTGTATACAATTATTTATATAGTTTTATTATTATTTATTAATATTTATTATAAGTAATATAATTTATTATAAATAGTACACAATTTTTATGAAAAACCTTTTTGGAACAAAAAATGAATATTATTTTTAATTTGATTAAAATATGGCTGCAATAAAAAGAGATTTCGTTTATTATTCATAATCGATATTAAATAATATGAAATATTCAGTAATAGAAGATTCAAATAAATTTAACAGAAGTAAATCTAAATCTATAGTTCTTTGTATATATACTAAATGAGCTCTATACTATCATACTATATTTTAAAGTACTATTTCGAACTTCAATATGATAATGACTATCGTGGTTCATTTTTATTATTGCTTAGGTTGTCTAATAGTATAAACTATATTCCCACGCGATATTTGACACTTTTCCGGCTTTGGTTTGAATTATGTTCGGCTCGCGTGTATTCAATCGACTATTGCCACACTCTCGACTAACCCATTCGTCACGGTCTATGATGCCCCTAACAATATCTTATCTGGCAACTACATACACGTTTCAATGGGCACCTCGTGTTTTATTACATTGTATATCCATAATAATTAAGACAGTGATGTCTATTTAATTTATTTTTTACTACTCTGACCCTACGTTATATTAACATCGCGCACAACAATTATAAACTGTTTGAAAGTACATTTTTTTTCTTTTTGTCTGCAGAACTAACTACATTTAAAAAACGTTATTTTAATTTTATATTTTTTTCTACTAAAAATGTTTGAACATTAACTTTAATTTACATATTGTATTATTATATCAGTATAACATTGTATTACGGTAGTAGTTAATTTATAATATAACAAATGACTCATCTATAATATAAATTTATAAAACATTTATAAAGATTTACTTAAGTTAATTTTTTATTGTGTAAATTATACAGGTTCTGGTCAAATACAACTGTGGCAATTTCTATTGGAATTATTATCCGATAGCAGTAACGCGGCATGCATTACGTGGGAAGGTACAAACGGTGAATTTAAGCTCACCGACCCTGACGAAGTAGCACGTAGATGGGGTGAAAGAAAATCGAAACCAAACATGAATTACGATAAATTAAGCAGAGCATTAAGGTAAATCAAGGCATTTGTCATACTTGAATAATAGAATAATAAAATTTAAAGTTATAGACAAATATTTTATTTATTAGTCTATGCATTCAGTTATAAAAGTGTGTTGTACAAAAAGTTTGCGCTAACGAATTTTGTAAAATCTGAAGTTTTTGATCTTGTTTAAAAAAGTATAATTGCGACTTCAACTTTTGTACATATTGATTTTTGTTTTCTTTGTAACATTTCACCACGATCTTATATATACCTCAGCAATTGGATTTATACAGAATACTGTACTCCGACAGACACGTATTTGCTCATCCACTGGGTACCGAATGGCGAACATGTAATATATCCTAATTACAGGGTTAGGGCGGCAAGCAGCAGTAGTGTCGAAACGAAGGGGTGTGAAACTGGCTTTGGGCGCTCTAATTGTGCACGAGGGGTTGTTGGTCGGTGATTGCCACTGATTGTGCGTTAATCACCCGCACCCTACCTCCGTGGAGAAAACGCGATACAACAGAAAACGTTTATTAATTCTGTATGTGTACAAAGCCACTGAATTCTCACTTAATCCAGACATTTCGTTTTTTATAATACTATTTTATTATATGGTTCAATCAAATTATTAAGCGAGCTTTTTCAATAAATGTTACAAAAGACAGATACACTTTTTTTAACCGATAAATCAGTATTAATTTATACCATTATTCGTGATGCAGATGATAAAATAAAGTAATGCTTACGTAAATAATAATAACTATTTTAAATTCCTGACTATATATATATACACTAGTATAAATTATGTATATTTTAATTTTATTAATATGGTATGAATACTATTATAAAATTAATAAACTAAAAATATATAAACATCTCATTTATTATGGTTATGACTTTATGAGCAAAACTAAAACGTCAAAATATTATACAGTTCTATCATCCATTTATACTGAATGATCCTAAATTATTATATCAAATAATATATTTATAAAAATATTTTAAATAGAGTTGGTAAAGCAATTATGAGGTTTAATTGAATTATACGTAAAATTGAAAATTGTGATGTTTATATTTTTCCATTGTACATCATTAAAAGTTAAAATAAATTAACACAAAAAAAATGTACATTTACTTTTAGTCATCAAATTTATAATCTGTATACCCATTCTGTGTAGATTTATAATGAAGTAAAATAATTCTATATTCCACGATAGAAAATCTCATTCGATATTTTTGATTCAGAAATTAAATTAAGTCACCGGGATTCAAAAGGGGACCGGATATAAATTGATAATCGTGGGTTGGAAACCTTTTCATCGTCAACTGCACAGTTATTACGACTCGAATCATTCCCATTAGCCACAATCCCTATGGACCATCATGTATACTTCCGAATTCCTACTATACCTGATTTATACATATATATATACCTACTATACCTTTAATCGACCGGAATATGACTTTTAATAATAATTAAACTTTGATCAATATTTTATTTTTAAATATAATTACAAATCATGATTAAAATTAATTAAATTAAATTAAAATTAATATAATTTCAAAATTCAATTGCTTAAATAATAAATATTTTCTTATTTTTAGTTTGACTTATTTGAATCTAAATTATTTAACTTTTATACATATTTTTTTCTAATCATAAAAATAATATCTCAAGCATTTATTTCATTATTTTTTTTTTTTTTAGGTATTATTATGATAAAAACATAATGACTAAAGTACACGGAAAAAGGTATGCGTACAAATTTGACTTTCAAGGCTTGGCAGCAGCCACTCAACCAGCAGCTGCAGATCCCACTGCGTACAAATATCAATCAGATTTATTTATGACCACCTATCACCACCATCATCACCACTCACCGAAATTAAACTTCATCTCACCTCACGCGCCAGGAATAACGTCTTCTACAGGTAAACTTATTATTATTTAACTAAAATATCAAAATTATTTCCACATTAAACGATGTAATCGTATCTAAAAGACCAAATATGTTAATTATAGGGGACGAACATTTATCTAATAATAAAAAAATGTATTACATTTTCAACATAAATAAATTAAAGCTAAAAGGAATATATAAAATAAAAACTGCGTAATAGTTAATAATAATGCTACTTAAAAACCTACTACTTAATAAATAATGCAAGTTAAAAACCTATTTTATTTTAAAATTATTTAAGTGTCATTGATTTTATTTATTAAACTCGACTTAAAAATAATCAGTTCTATATCTAACCTATGTAACACTATTAAGAAATGAGAATCGATATAAAGCACTACCGTCATTTTTCTTGATTCTTTGACCTATATATTCGAGGGTATATTTTTAAAAATACACTTGATGAAAGATATACTAACGTTGCACACTTAAAAGTCTTACACGATGTTCATGTAGGAAGCAATTCGCTCATTAATATATATATATATATATATAAGAAAAACGAAAGCGTGGAAAAATAGTAAACACACATCTTATATGTGCATCCAAATCATGTGTAAAAAACTAATGACAATGTATGGGTACCGACCTTGGTGTAGAATAAGAATATAATTTGTAGAGGAAAATACTGAGGCAAGATGATGAGAATAATATTTATATTATACATACACATGATAGTAACCCTCGTGGCCCGTATATATCGTATATAAGTGCACAACAATAATAGAATAGCAATACACGGTCCGGTGACGGTGGTGGTGAGGGAAAATAACTTGGTAACCACGTCGTTCGTGCGTGCAAGCGCACATTAAATACACGTGGATGGGCATGTGTGCGTAATAGCAATGGAAGGAAAACTAGGCAAACAGCCCGTGTAAGAATCATCCTTATGTAAACGACAGCAACGATTGTGCTTTTAAAGCGTGAAAGTCACACGCCCCGAGGACGAGCGGACCTGACGAAGGATAACGGTGCAAATTTATACACGTATATACAAGCAACGTGCGCGCAAACAAAACTTGTCAACCGCACGCCTTTTACGATGGTGGTGAAAATTTACATCAGGTGTCGACAAAGGCGTGGGGTACGAGCAGCATGTACACAAATCGCTGGCGGGTATGTATTGACCCGTTTATGTGTGTGTGTGTGTGTGTGTGTGTGTGTGTGTGTGTGTGTGTGTGTCTGTATGTATATCTACTTATACGGTGAGGAAACGAAGAAAAAAGGGCAAACATGAATAGAAAGACGAATCTGTATACGATTATATTTACGTTAATACACACAATAACTACTACTTATACGAATATGAGAGCGTATACGTTTTTATCAAAAGCTGTCTTATGTATACTTTGAACTCGACGTGTACGTTTTTTCGAGTGTTGAAATGATCCGTTAAAATAAGGTTTATATCCAATATTTAGATATGTTTACTCATATAGACATGTGAAACTTGGTTAACCAACACGAAACCTTTAAAATGTTTGAACATTAATATTATAGACTATTTCTACATCGCCTTACTGTCTATTGTGACTGTAAATTTAAATTGAAAAATCATAATTACGTGTGTATGTCGTCCACGTTGGGGTATTGTAAAAAAAAAAAGTTTCATTCCCCTTTGATTTTGATTTTTTCCTCCCTCTAATATTAATTCGACTATTGTCACAAAGAAAAAGGTTTGTTGAGAAACATTTAACTTAACGATATGCAAATGGGGGAAACTTTGATTTAATATTCAATCGAACAATATTGGCTTACACGTACCAACTGGCTCCACTGTTTTGAGGATTAACTAAATCGTCACGTGAAAATTCCTCATTAGTTCATCCAGATTTACATAGTAGATGTATAGTATTTTAGTTAAAAAATTTCAATTCGACTTGTAATCAAATTGTTTTCCGATGTACCCATTACGTTGAATACGTTTTACTTTAAATTAGTTTTAGAAACATAGTTCGGTGTATTTATGCGTTACTTCTAAAAGCACACCCACATTTTCCAGTAATAGACATTCAAGACACTACCAATATATATATAATATAACCATTATTGAAAATAAATTTAAAATAACCTATATAATTTTAATATGATATTTTCATAATTTGTTTATAAAACGTGTACATTATACGAAATTAAAATTATATAATCTTCATCACACTATTACAGGGTTAGCTGTTTTATACAATAATGATACGATTCATGTATTTTTTAACTGCTATGTACAATTATGACGATTGTGTAGAAATGTTGGTTTTAACGTACACAGGATCAACGTCATCCACATGTACAACAGCATAGGAAAAACATCGCGTTAAAAACGCGTAACGATCGTAAATTAAGTACGCACACGGACGTAGACGATGATGTGATTTATTCGTAGCGAATACGGTTATGAAATTCATTATGGTCTCTCCTCGTCCTTACGTCGCGGCGTAGTGTTAAGTCACCGACGGGAACCCTACACACATTATACATATATATGGACATTAAGAGCTGGAGATTTAGTACAAACCGAGCGGTGGTGCGATATTTATACGCCGAAGCGAATCGTCTGTCTCATTAGCCATCCACAATGGGTCCTTAATGACTCCGCCACCGTTGCCGTTGTCGTCCGGTCCTTGCCGCGTTTAATGACTGCACGCCCGTCGCCCAGGACCCTTTTGCACATTTTCTACGCGCGCAGGAAGACATTGTATCCAGTGATTTTTCGCTCCACTGCCCGGCAACGTCAATGCCGACTACGCTCGCCGTCAACCTATTAATAACGTCAAATCATCCTATAATAGCGCCATTGCAGTGCATGTAATCATTATTATTTTCCGTCAACATGACAAATTGTTATTATTCATACGTAATACTGGGTAGCGATGCAAAGTAGTACTGTTGCATATCGTTGTACTTGCATGTGTACGTTTTCGTCATACAATGCAACTACACTGCAGATACGTGAAATGTTTACGTTATGTACGTGGCTTCCAAATAATTTACTCTCATCTGGTATTCGGAGAAAATCCTAAGACACGTCAATAAGTAGAATTCTTATTTTAGTCGAAACGATAAATTGATTATAATGTATTAATGTCCAGATGTAGGATTTCAATAATATTGTGCTTACACTGCATGGCTTATAAAACTAAGAACGATAACATTCATATCGAGAGAATCTTGTCATAATATCAAGTATCATCCGTAGAATCAAAAATTAAAAACTTACATTTATCAAGGTCAGTTCGTAATACCCCGAAATACCATATATATATATATATATATATATAACCATTCATAGGTTAAAATTATTATTTCTGATGGTGAATGGTGATTTGCGATATTATGGAGGGTAGAATGAACTACATTAATAATACAAGTATATACTTAATATTTTAGCAAACTATACACACGTGATAAAAAGAACCGTTAAATGCCGATTGGCATACGATCCATGGTGTATGTTGTGCATCATAGCAGAATCACAGCCGTTAAAAACGAGGTATAAGTGACGGAAGAGGGATGAAGATATAGGGTGAGAGAGAGAGAGAGAGAGAGAGAGAGAGAGAGAGAGAGAGAGAGCGAGAGAAAGAGAGAGAAAGGAGAGAGAGTGAGAGAGTGAGGATGAGAAAGATATATATATATAGAGAGAGAGAGAGAGAGTAAGAGAGTGAGGATGAGAAAGATATATATAGAGAGAGAGAGAGAGAAACGAGAGGTGCGACAAAAGCGATCACGGACGAGCTTTTGTCGGGCGTCACTCCCGGCACCGGAAATTGCTTGGCGCTGCTGAACCGATAGCGCGCACCCCGCCGCAGTCGACACGGTTCCCCGAGAGCAAAGCGTTTATTAAACGCCCCGGCGGCGGCCGTATAAGCAAACTCCTCCGCGCGCCACGGCGACAAGCGGCGGGTTACCCAAACAAGAGCGAATGTCATCTTTACACACACGCTGCACGCCCGCGGCGTACGCACCTACGCGCAAGAACAACGTATGTGTGTGCGATCCTGCGCGTGCGCACCACACTGTTCCGCGGCGTCTCGGTTGCGCGACGAGTGGTGCGCGTCTGACAAACGCCCACGCACCCGTGTACGTGCTCGCACCTAGACTGCGCACCCGCCACACGCGTCCACCTACCACGCGATTAATTGCCAACATCACGAGCGACGGTCAATACACAGCAGATATGGTAATTAATACGCGCAAGCGTGCCGTGATTCCGGTGTGTATGTGTGTTTGTGTGTGTGTGTGTGTGTGTGTGTGTGTGTGTGCGCGCGTAAGTCTCTCGGGTGAGCACTTGGATACAACTTTCCACCGGGTCCTACATTGTAAATCAAACCACGTGATCGTTACACGATGATCAAGTTTTGTGATTTAAGTGCACATCAGTACAAGTGATGAGACATGGGAAAAACTTTTGATTTCCCCCTTCCCTTCCCACAAACGGACGTGCAATGCCGATTCGGTTTCGACCTGCCCTATCCCTCCCCCCCGTTTTCTGTATACAAGAACATATTACGTATTCGTGTAACGGTATTTCCATACGCTCGTCACGTGTTCCTCGCAAGTGTATCGTTCAAGTTAACGTAGTACAACAACTGTATTTCGTACGCGCGACCCGTATTCTCGCGAGTGCCAAAAAGTCAAATGAACACTCATATCAGACCCACTTGCAGTAATATCGAATTGGTAAATTCACTACAATACTACTGTCAGTGCAAATACAAATTTTCGTTTTACTTTGAACATAGATGGACATTTTGCCGACAAATAAAAGCATTATATATCACATGGAAATTTAAAAATTAGTAGAGAAGGAAAAATATAAAAAATGTGTAAAAGTTGACCTTGAAATAGCTTTTGATTTATTTTCGAATCGTTTAAGTTATGATTATTGCTTCGTTCGCTTTTTTTTCTTAATCATTGCAACACCACCACAACCCATAGCTTTTAAGTATTTAAAATCATCAATTCGTATCATGCATTCATATGAGCTTTTAAAAACAAAAATATAAACGGAAAATATTATAAAATTCTCGCATAACATGATGTAATAACTTTTGAATTAAAATATTTCGGACAAACAACGATCTCATATATCAAGACAGCTATATAACTTTGTTTAAACTTTAAACTTTATCAAACCTTGTGCCAAGAACATTTTTAGATAGAAACTAAAATTAAAATAAACGCCCACAGTACTTCCAGTAGCCCAGAATGTTTAAAGCGAGATTAGAACACAAAGTTGTCAACAGTGTAAGTTTAATCCTAACAGCCTTAATACTTTCGAAATCTGTGCCATAAAAATACAAATCTAAAAATAATATGTATAATTTTAGTTGCTCCAGTGTTTACAGGCACGTAACGGTCTATGTATTACAAAAAATTATGATAAGCACTAATATAATGAATTATATATATGTATATACGTATATATAGTATAATATTCCTAAACAATGTAATATTATACGTTATACAAGGTTTATAGTCTTAAAAGACCTCAGACTTAAACAAATAAAACAGTATATCAAACTTAATTTTAAGTTTAAATTATAATTTACACAAGTAGGTACTATAACAAAATCGAAATTATTTTAATTAATATTTAACCGCTGGTAAAAGTAAAGCAAGTACCTATTTTAATTCAATTCAATCACGAGTAATCAAAACTATGTATTATCAAAACTGCAATAAATAAACGTTATAGTTTTTATTTATAAATTTTCTGTCTCGATCGAAATTCATTATTATTAACTATGTTGACTCGCAGATATAAATATTTATTTTTTTTTTTTTGATAAACTTAAATTGTATTCGAGGTAATACGTACAGTTTGACTACCAGTTCAGACTGAAATATAATTGTAACAAAACTAGGTACACCAAAATCAATTTCCAGAAACCCATTAGTTTGTAATTTCATTTGTCAATACGTTCGTTTCGGTTGAACACCGAACAGGGGTTTTGTTTATTGCAATAACCAGTGAAATATTGGGAATGAGACCCCTCAGCTAAAACCGCTTGCCCGTCGGCAATAGGAAAAATACATTTTCTGCAATAACGAAGTTTTCCCTTTTGGTTTATACGTTGTTCCGGTGATATTTTTCAGCATTGATTTCCATTCTTTTGCCAGACAAACGCGATTACGATTATAAAAAGGAAGCGATTCTTTTAACGTATTTATTATCCGATAAATGGTGTTCCGGTAATATGGCCAGCTTTGAATTTATTTGAAATTACTCGTACATAAACGTAAATTTTTATACATATTAATATAATATAAACAAAAACAATTAATCGCATAGTGTATTTACATTGAAATGGAACGCCATGGGTTTTAAGTAGCACGTATGGTCTACACACTATGTGAACCATAAAATTCGATTATAAATCATGCAATGTATGAACATTAAAAGAGAAAACTTTGAAATTATTTACTAAGTATCGATTGTCATGGAAGAAGTATTACGAATACGAAAATAGGTTTTCATAACTTAAACCTCTATAATTGGTAAATTCAGCAACTATGTTTTCCGAAGATGACCTTTCTGCAGTAGCTGTTGTAATGGGTAAAGTTGCCACGATTTTTAAAAGTTTGTTGGTATTTGGATAGTAATTTTATTACAATGATTTAGCAACTCTGATTTTATATTGTTATGTAATCGTTAATCCTCTATACTATTTAGTATATGAAGATTAGAAATGATGGGTGTTAATCCAAAACGTGTTATTACCAACAATTTGAAAACCGAGATAAACATCTATTTAATACTAAAAATTAAATTTTCATAAATATCTTACCATGATGCTAAATATTTAGACGTTTAGGTAAAGCCTAAAGGTCACGTGTCATAGAAAACCCGAATACATTCCCAAGCAAAAATTATCAAAGTAGTAGATATGATTATAATATTATGACTTACATTATATTTGTATGCATATAGAATGCGTGTATGTAACGTGTGTATAATACGTTTATACAAACTTATAACATAGTTTCCAAATCAAAATTCTAAAAATATAAAAATTGTGTTTCATATTATTATTATTACCTATTATTTATTAGCGACCATTCGGGCAAAGAGTGTACATAAAGATACTACAAAAATTAATTTACCATCTCAGGTTCATTGGGGGGGGTTCTGATCCCCAACCCCCCTCCCCTCCAATTTATACGCCACTGGAATATTTCATGATTATTACTTAACGTTCATCGTTACTAATTTAATAATCATTTTTTTTTGTTGATTCCATTCTAAAAATATATTTTTATGAAAGATAATCCGTCAATATAATAGCAAAAAACATTTTTGATTAGACATGGATCATAGATAACGCGGAATAAACTGTACCACATTCGAGAAGTGATTATTATTTTTTTTAAGTCACTAGCTAAAAAACATAGAATTTTTGAAGTATAATCTCAGCACAAAAACATAGATAGGTACTCTGTGTACATAACGATAGATGGTAAAATATTAATAAAAAGGTAGGTTTCGTTTCTATCGCATTTTTCTACCATTTTTACCGGAGAGGAAAAAACGAGAAATCTTTAACTTATGTCATCAGAACAAGAAACAATAGGTTGTATTTTATATATTTGGATTTCAGTGCATTATCTATATTGTATTCAATTATTAGTTATCCAATTAACCATACATACGTACTTCTACAACGTTTTACTTACAAAATACATGAAAATCGAAAGTAAATTAGAGCACTTTCGAAGATTAACGCCACCGCGTAACAATAAAGGGGGACAAGTCCATCTCGTGGACATAATGCATAGAGATATTATTACAGGGGGTGATTACAGGGATCACAGATGACCATTGAAAATAATTATATTATTAAACGTGTATACATATTATGCAAAATCATCAATGTATTATAAACACGCTGTTCTTTCATTGATACAGGTAGCATATTTCCGTCAGCGTCGTCGTATTGGACCAACCCGGGAGCCAATCTGTACTCGAACATAGCGGCCGCGTCCGCGTCGCACTCGATGGGCCACCACCATCATCCGGGAGCGAGCACCGCCGTCAGCCACCACACGGGCGTATCACCGCACCTGGCCAGCTACTCTCACTACGCGTCACCATGACCGACGGACGTGCACTGGGCCGCCCGATCACTGACAGGCTCCACCGCGGCCCGACCACCACTTCCGTACAAGCCCATCGAATGAACGGGACCACAAATCTCAGCCTGAACGTTCAAGAACAATAACCGGCCAACTCTATTGTAGTGGGGTATAACTATTAACTACTTCTACTACTAATACTATTACTACTACTACTACTACTACTACTACTACTACTACTACTACTACTACTACTACTAC
>NW_020273468.1:867882-872622 GCF_003268045.1 Sipha flava
ACTACTACTACTACTACTACTACTACTACTACTACTACTACTACTACAGTACAGCAGTACTACTATGATATCCATATACATATATATGTATAAATGTGTGTATTTACGTGTGTAATTGTATTTAATTTTTATGACATTTTATTCTACTCAACATGATAAAGGCTAAAACAAGAATTCTATTTGGAATCGTTCATAGTACAAACAGATGATGGACATAATAATAACTCGATTTGTCTGGTACCCACGCAGAAATTACAGGCCGTTAATATTCCGGTATAATACATAAGTACATTTTTGTTGTTTTGTGAAATAATTTTAATTGTAAAAAAAAATAACAAACCTTCGTTTGTGCAACTATAAGTGTTGATTAGTTTTAGATTATTATAAAATAAAAAATAAAAATAAATACGAACACGAAAATGTATACTCAGTTTATGAGCTTACGACAATCAACCCATTTTCACTGTACAGCACACAAAAACGTATACTCAAAATTTCTTAACTCTCATATAAAGTATACTATAGCCTATCAACAAACCAATTTCTATTTTGGTACAATACTAACAAATAGTCACAATTAATCACACAATCTGTGATAATTTTACATAAGTACCAATTTATCTACCCATTCTGCGGTTCTAAGCAGTATTATAGAAATGAAGCCACTTGTATTGGGTACATGTATAACTGACGCAAGAATCACTACACCTTTAAACCTACAACTTTAGAACAATATTTTAAATTTTATGTGAATACAAACAATTTCCACCTTTTTCATCAAAATGACTATTACAAAATGTATTTTGGCTTCACATCTATTATATTAAACAATATATGTTTCACAAAAAGAAAAAATGAAAAATTATATTGATTGAAAATTCAATTAAGTTTATACCAAGTGATTCAGTTTTTATTTCATATATTTAAACGCCAAAATAATAATTCCAGTAGCATTTACAAGTACAAATGTCAATATTCTATTGATTTTTAATTTTAACGCTACACTATTAAAATAATGTATCAATATTGTTTGAAATGTTTAATAAACCTATTCTAGTCATTATGTGATCAATATTGGCAATTCCGATCTCGTTTCTTCTTAAACAAAATTCTTTAAGGTATACCATATAATATTTTATGTATTAATAAACATTAAGAATAATGTTAATTTTTAATAATAATGTTAACAATTAACAATTATTAAATAATATAATTTAAGCCACAGTGTCCGTACAAGTGTACAAACATTGGTTTTGTTAGATACTTTTATAAGTTATGACAATCTAACATAGCTAGATTATTGATAAACAAGTTTTACATTTTAATTGTATGATAAAATAATAATATATTAAGAAACTAAAAATACTTAGCTCTATGCTAAAGTTAAAAAAAGTGCAATATAATTATACATTTTTGTTTATAAATTTAAGAGTATTATTAGTTCGTAGTTTAATTTATATAAATGTAATGTTAATCTCTGTACAGGCCTTATATAATATATCCTATAGAAGGCATCAAAACTAGTCCTATATATATATATATATATATATATATATATATATATGCTATTACTATATACGTATACTATAAAGTTATTAAAATAATAGAGTCATAAAATAATATAATGATCATTTGTCGTTATCCGGTACACATATTGTAAATACAACTTCATATTGGAGAACAAAATAAAACCATTATTATACTGTGTTTTTAAATTGTTGTTTAAATTATTTGTTATATATCTCTCTTTGAAAGTATCTTTCTACAAAAACAGAACGGTTTTAAGAAAAAAAAAACGTATTGTTTATTTTTAAACTTCCCGAAGCTATAGACAGTAGAATTTCAATAAAATCTTACTGCTGTTTGAGTTTAAAGATAATATTCCAGCACCAGTCAGTCAAGATAGTGCGAACCATATACACTCCTGAATTGAATACATTATTATATATGACTGTGTGTGTGCAAGTGTTATTTTGAATAAACGTAAGAGGGTTATTCTCAAGAATAATTTCAAACGCCACCGTGGAACAATGACGATGCAAAGCAAGACCGGAAACGAAGGAAAAACTGAAGACATGAGCCACTGTACACGCACAACCACATTACCGTATATTGTTCAGATTTTCTCCGTTTGTTGAGCATGAACATTAAAATGGGTAGTTTAGAACCGAGTAACAATGAATATGTATGAGCCCGACTACTTGATACTTTTACCCTCGGAAACTATAAAAAAAAAAGCCCCGCAAAACTTTGCATTGTATTCGACGCAAGCGTGTCGGAAGGAGAGTATAACACACTCTTAATGTGCATTACTCATTGACATTATTGGTGGGATTGTAATTATTTTACAATATTCTTACGCTCTGCCGAACAAATATCTATAAAATAGTATATAGGTATGTACGTACAAATTATCAAAACAAAACATATTTTGTATAAAAGTAATTGTTTTAAAAATAATTTCCAAATTGACAGTTTTAAATTTTCAATAGTTTTCAGTAATATTTCCCAGATTAAACACACCACATAAAAGCACGATTCAAACTTGATTAAAGGTTTGGGTATAAAGTACACGTAGAATGCAAATTTCAAAATGTTATAAACATTTATTAATCATTTTATTTCACGAAACAATAACAAAGGATTTTCATGGACCATAAACCTTAGGATAATATAATTAAAACTAACTCAGTATCACAACTTAATATCGATGTATGCTTACATCACGTCGTCATTATTCGTGTTTTAAATTGCAACAAACAATTCAAATACTTAAATGGAACATAGTAAAGCGTTATATTATTTTGTTATAGTATAATATACATATATGTACCTATGATAAAATGGATTCGGAGTTCTAAAACACAAACCACTTATTATGTAAATTGGTGTTATGGCATTGTATATAATATAGGGCACTGTAAGATTTATGATGAAGGAGCATAGTTAAGAGAATTGTGATATTATTGAGCATGTGCCGATATACCTTTTAAAAAGCATTAAATTAATCGGGTCACACAAGCATTGAAACAAATATTTTCTAACTAGACCGTCAGTTGTCAAAAATTGTACTCAACCTCAAACTGAAATTATAGTTAAGATACTGAAAATGTAAATGATACATAGTGTACAAATTACTTCACAGTAACTAATCGCTAACATATTAATTGTGACGAGTGCGTTTATAAACACGGTTGACGAAAAAGTTTTAATTTTATTAATCAAAAAGATCAGTTATGTAACTCCGTAGACGATAAAAACCCAGTGAATGTGTCTGAACGTGGTTTTAGGTTAGGTGGTGGTGGGGGTGACAAACGGCTTAGGATGAACCTATACATACGAGTACCTATGTAAAAATAACAAATGTTATCCGTTAGGCGCGTGAGAATACACGAGCAGGGATAGACGGGGTAAAGTGTAAGACGGCACAAAGCACGACGACTTCGGAGGCGGCCGCGGCGGCTCACCGAGCGGATCGAGGTGGAGCGGGAAGCTTTTGTTATGGAAATGGTGGTAGGGCCAACCGGAAGTTGGTATCGACCACCTGCGCAACCAACCGACGTTTCCGGAACCTTCCTGGCACAAGATGGAGACAGCGGCGGGACCACACCTACCACCCACGCGGAAAGCTTCACTACGCCGTCGCCGCGGCCGCCGAGCTTTTCCTATCCACCTTTGCCACCGATCCGACCCGAAACGCTCTCCTCTCTCATCGGCTCTCTCTTTCCTGTACGAATTTACGTGCCACTCTTTGCCCTACCGTCCCTTACGTTCCCCCTCCACCGCCAGCCATCCCTGGCACGTCGACGAATCTACAACCATGCACAAACGTCGCAAAACACCGTGAAATAACTGTGCGCGTATCGATTATTATTATTATTATTATTATTATTATTATTATTATAATTATTTAACGCGCACCGACGTCGTTGCGGTAGATGCCGGAGACGGCTACTTGCCGGCATCGGATTTCCTCGTGCGTAGATATGTGTCGAGTGTGTCTTCCGCCGGGCGAATGAACCCAGTTATTACATTACCGTGCCAGTTACTGTTATTATATATTTCATTTTTTTTTTGCTTTTAATTTTTTCACCTTCTGATAACAGATTTTCCAGTTTTCAGTACTCCGGCATAGTCATCAAATAGTTGTAAACACTTATGGGCACCGCTAGGATAATTAACACGGGACGTCAAATATACCAGCAATGAAATCAAAAAATTTACGCAAAAACCAGACGGCGTCAATTTTGTATAATTTAATTAACTATATTATAATTATTTAATTTACTATATTATTAAAATTCATCAAATTAACTATGGGATATTATTTATTTACAATAATAATTTAATAAACTAGTTATAATTTCTAATGAAATGGGTAAAGCAATACAATATCATGTATTACCACTTAATTGTATTGCTATTGTTCCCGACAATAGTAAATTAAATAAAAAAAAAAAAAATTAAAAAACTAGTAAATTAAACTTTTACGCCTACGAATTATTACGAATAAATTTATTCTTATTGTTACTAGCCGAAATTAGAACATTTTTAATACCTATTTCGTAATTTTACCCACTTGTATATAGTTATAGTTTATATTAATGCAGATAGGTTTACTTATAATCTTTGTACACACAAGGTCGCCGATGTTCCCTTTTCAGACCAACGCATACATCACAAATTACTTTTTATCACATAGGTACTAAACTAATAAGGTATTAATAATATATATATATA
>NW_020273468.1:872632-882160 GCF_003268045.1 Sipha flava
ATATAATAAAATTATATCAATACATACTATGTAGGTATAATTATACAATACGTGGTAACTATCCATCAATATTTTATGACTAGGTCTACGCACGAACAATTTCGGTCGAAATGATACGATAACCGCCATCTAGTGACAACAGCTTGAACCTCGTGGAAGTGAGATCATGAAATGTGAAATATTAAAATTTGTTTCCGTAATTTTGCCTTGTTGACGTTTTCCTGGAACGATATTGTTACACTATTACTACTATAATAAACTACAGATTTATAGCCATACGGAATATAACTCACAAATTAAAAAAAAAATAAATATCCATGGTGCTCATCGGAAGGAGATCAAAGAGATGCTAAAATTATGAAAGTATTCCCTTCGCGTATGCATGCACGATATAAATTCTTTTTTTTATCAAATTATTGTATATTCATAAAAAAATATTTACATGAGTACTAATAATTTAAAAAATCATACAACTAACAATAATGAATATTAAATGGTTAGTAACACTGCCATTACCGTTGTCTCATGAGATATTTTTCCAATGCGCTTATATTTGGACGTTCAACACATGTTATGCACAAAAATATCTATGATTATTAATCATATTTGAAATTGTCTGCATAAATGATGTTTTAATTTTTCTATGATTAGGTATATGTTAAAAATTGAGTAACAAAATAATTTTAATTAAATAGGGGACATAATATTTATACATAATACCATTTTAAATGTAATATTATTATATAGGACCTCGTATTAAAATACACTAAGAATATTATGAATTTTCTCTTCAAACCCCCCCCCACCGAAAAAATTGTATCTACGCCACTGGAGGAAGTACATTCAATACGAACAGGGACACCCCATGGGGGCAGTAGGAGCGATTGCCCCTCTAAGATTTTTCTTGTCATCTATAAAATGAGTTTTTTTATATAAAGTCGGTCTCGACTCTAATCAGATACTCAGCGATTATTAAATCCCCCCCCCCTGAGCTACATTTTAGCGGACGTCCCTGAACACAAATATGTTAATGAAGGGGTGTAACACAGTTGATTTTCGATATAACAATGGGATAAGTGCTCGTAGTCAACACGAAAATTCGCTTAAGTAACTATTGGACAAACTTATAAGATACACTATGGAAGATCTAAAAAGTCAGAGTGATTCAGCCGTGAAACGAAACTCCGGATTGTTTGCGCGCCCTACGGAGATACTGGATACCAGTGATCCGGTAACAGTTTTGTAACGATCATTCGTAACAACACTCTGGCGTATCGTCATGACTTGCTTATATAAATCTCTCTATAAACCGTGGCAAGCGTTCACTTTAGCTGCGCAACGTTGCCATGTAGCGGTGCATGTTTCTACAACGTCCTTGGATGCGTATCGTAAGTGCCCGTGACGGCATCGGTGGCGATCGTCGTGTTCTGCTGCGACGACAACAATGGGACGACGGTCGACCACCATAGCCCCACCGATCACCCCTTTTCCATCCTTCCCACCCACCGCTAGCAAACGAACACGCACGCACAAGCAATCGTTCTTAGTCCCTCCTCGTGACGTTGTCTTGGTATTCTCGTGTGTCCATTTCTTAATAACGGGTCGCGTTATTGTGTGTGTGCTTTCGTCGAACGTCCGTCAACGCGTCACACGGTCCTTACCAACTGCCGCCCGACATCCATCGCCGTTGTCGTCGTTCAGTGGTGTTCCAAGAGACAGAGTATACATCACAGTAGACGCGAACATACGCATGTCAATCCAGAACCTCAACGTATTTGGTGAGTGTCTAGACGCGCGCGTCCGCGGTTCTTTTGTTGTCATTAAATGTATCGCTCGCACGCGTGCCGTCGCGCTATTCGTTGTTCTCGCATCATTTTTTTTTTCGTCGTACGACGGGCGTCGTCCTCGGAACCGTGTTCTTCCGTACACCCGTCCGCTTGTCCCTTGGTTCTCAGCGTTGCGTAATATTGCGTCGCCGATCACGCGTTATAACCAACGATTGCGTGGGTAGACCTTTTTTTTCTTAATAAATTAAAATTTTTGAAACGTATTTACGATCAGTCTCCTATTCTTATCCTTTACAAATCTTTGCTCTCATGACGATTTCCTACGATTTTATCCATGGCTAAAAACCGTCGCCCTTTACCATCATTGAAACGTTCGGTTTCACCGTCTACAATGATGTAAAATTTTATGCGGATATCGGTATGAAACCCTTAACTTAAATATTAAATTTAAATCCCCGAGTAGAACATAATAAATTAAATTTTCATGTTCCATAATCCTACAACGTCATCTCGACCTTGTCTAAAGTATATAACTGTGTTCACTATTGCTTTTAATGAAATTTGTTCATTGGGTATGTAAAATTGTATGCACTTGATATTGTAGGTTATTATTTTTAATGTTTTTGTTATGATTGTTGTAATCATCAAGTCTTTCATATTGCTTTTTTCAAATAACTTATGGTTGGTGTTTTATATTTAAGACCCGTTTGCGGATGCAATCAAGGGTGCAGATGATGACGTTCAAGACGGGCTTGTTCACATAAGAATTCAACAGCGTAATGGTCGTAAAACATTAACAACGGTTCAAGGTCTGTCATCAGAGTATGACTTAAAGAAGATTGTACGTGCCTGCAAAAAGGTTATATTAACTTTTTTAATGAAAATGTTTATATGAATATTTGAATCTTACTTATATTACATATTTATAACTTGTTAATTTCGTTAAATTTTTCTTGGTTAGTTAAACAATAAAGATTTAAAATGAAACAAATACTTAACAAACTTGTAAACATCATGAAGTTTTATTTTTCGTCATAAAAAAACTAATGGTGATATAAATAATGCCCGAGTACCAATTTTCGTATTCACAAAGAATTAATAAAATAATACTTGATTAAATGAATTACTATATTGATGTAGCTAACAACAAATTATTAAATATATTCTAGTTAGCTTACATTTAAAAAAAATTCCTTAAATTGTCTTAAATTTTAGTTGAATATAAACAAAATGTTTTTTTTAATTAATGAAAGATATTAAAAGTGGTATTCTCTTCATATGTCATACAACTTACAAATTGAGAAATTTCTAATGATGTGACAAAGATTTTGATAACTGATTTGAATTCTTTATTAATTCTACTTAAAAAGCCTAGGTTCATTTTTAATTTTATCTAAAAATTCCTTGCTAAACACTATTGAAAATTAACATGAGTTGTTGACGTCAATATTTTCCCAATAAGTTCTAATATAGTTTAGTTGTGTTATTTATAAGTTTAAATAATTTTGGCTTGGTTTATTTTAGTATAGATAATATTTTTAATTTAACCAATTTTTTTTTTTTTTTAATGAACTTAATGATTAATTTTAAAAATCATCATTATCATATCAATAGATAGATATATATGTTAGAAATAAAATAAATATCTAAATTCCTATAATGATTAAAAATAAAAAATAAATGTCTTCCTATCCCCTTAATAATATTGAATATCTTTTAAATATTTAAAATTAACCAAATTACAACTCTTGTATATTGTATTAAATTAAAAATATTTATGTCTTCAGGAGTTTGCTTGCAACGGTACAGTAGTCGAACATCCTGAATACGGTGAAGTGTTACAATTGCAAGGTGACCAACGAGAAAACATTTGCCAGTGGCTAACTAAGTGTGGTCTTGCCAAATCTGATCAACTCAAGGTTCACGGTTTCTAAAAGAAACAACTGAATATGTTGCAAAACACCACCGATTACTATACCTCAATTCAGTCAGACAAATTGCGATAAAATAAAAATTTTAAATTAAATTTATTAATATGCTTTAATAAATATAATGTTCAATACTAGTGGTTTTTCCAATCAAATATTTTTAATTTAATTTTCAACTGTGTAGATTTTAATTAGCTTTATAGCTATGTATATCAACGCTACAGATATATTTAGAGAAAAATTTCATATGGTTCCAATAATTAAGTGTAAAAGAAAATAAGTAAATTCTGTATTATAATTTGTTCAACGCTCGTGATGTAATGGTGTTCTAAAGTTCATTAAATATATGGTGTTTTTCTTTGTGTTCATATATTATGATAGATTGCCACGCCCTAAGTAAATTTCATTTTATTATAACAAAAAACTATTCATTCATAGCCAATAAGTTAATTCTATTGGTCATTAAAATACTGTCAAACAAATGATTGATAAAATATAGTCTTATATTTTTATTATAAACCTAAATACTTATTAAATTATAAGACGTCCATTTATCCATCAATTGTAGATTAAAAATATTACTTAATTCTGCTAAGAATTTGTACTGAGAAATAAATAATCAAATTTAAAACTTAAAACTAATTATTTTTATCACTGCTAATGGAATTGATCAAACTCTTATATGCAATATGTCTATAATTTCCAAATAATTTTTGCATATACTATCTTTGAACATTTCATAGTACAATAGTATCAGCTAATACAATCTTCAAGGGCTCTAGAGAATCTGATCCTTACAACTGAATGACAATAAAAAACTTTAAAAAAAAATTGGTTTACTAATTAAATATTTTGTGTTACAAATGTTAAATTATTTTGACCCAATTATATATTTATAAACAAAGAAAACTACGTATATTGTATGTAGTATTATGTAAACCTAATATTGTATGTTTACAATTTTTATGAAAAAAAATCAGTTATAATACTTTGTATATAACTGCAACAATACAATTTATTTACATAATTAGCAATATTTTATAATTCCTTAAATACTTCTGGTGTATTAATACCGGTATTTAACTAAACAAAAATACATACTTGATTAATTAAAAAATACGTTTAATATAAGTGTTATATATGAATATTACAGATTAAATAATAATGTATCGGTTCAGAACAAATTCAATTTGTTGTTTATAGACAGATAAAAAAAAAAACTAATTTTCTTTTAAAAATTACATTGTTGTAACCAATATCACAATATCCAACCAAAATGACTGCATGTAAGCTATAAGACCAACCAAATACATGGTTGGGGATCTTTTCATCTGGAAAGTTGTTATATACAACATCATAATAATAAGTGGATTCTACTATATTAACATATGTATGTTTTTAAGCAAATACCAATAACTGATATTAGTTCTTATCTAGATTTTAATTCATAACTAATTGCTAAATCTAAATATTAAATTCTTATTTAGTATATTAACATATATTTTTAAAATATTAAAATGCTAGCTATTTTGTACACATGTAGCCTTATCATTGAGTATTTAAAGTTAATTTAATAGTTATCTACGCAATAATGTGTAAGCAATCATTCATTTGAATAATATATAATTGTTATATGAACCACAATCGCTATCTAGTTACAGTTAACGTGATAACAACTAACGATATTTCATATTTATATTATTCCAACTTGGTATTATTTTTTTAGGCTATGTATTATAGTAACGTAATAATAATTCCCTCGATTTATTTGTTGATATATTTAAATAATAATATCATAATTTTAATTAACTTTTAAATTTGTTAATGCCATTTTATATTTTACAAACTTATTGTGTAACCCTATTTATTTTACATTCAATCAGTGGTGGCTCGTGGGGTTCATTAAAGATAAGGCACAAACATTTTCCTCCTTTTTCACCATCTCAACTTAGAATTTACCAACAATGCCTTTTAATTTTATAAATATAATAAAATTGTTTGTGTATAAAAACCTTTTAATATAGGCTTATGATGAATGTTGTACAAAAATAATAAAAAATCTAAAAATTAGAAAATTAGGGTTTAAAAATAAATGATAAATTTAATTATACAGTTAATCAGTAAAATTTTTTAATTCCATATTGATTCATCTGTTTTTTTCTTCATAAATACTTTGATGACTTTATTAAATTAAATTAAAAAATGTTTAATAAATTAGATAGGTATTATAAATTTGTAACTTCTATTCTTATTCATTCTAACTTCATTAAATAAAAGAATGAACAAAAAATGATTAATAATAATCATATTCCTATAATCTATGATTAATAATTAGTGTTCGTTCTGTGCCACGGAAGACGATCGACGATAACAATTCGAAGTCGATAAGACCAACCAAATCTCGTAAATCGTTATAAAAATAGAATTCGAGCACAATACGATTGTGCCCGACAACGCCATATTAATTCTTATCAAAAAGTGGGGGAAATCTATCATTGTCAATCGGGGCACAACGAATTTGTGCTCGTCGCCTAATGGCCGTATAATATAGTATTAGTATGTATGTAGAAGCACCCGTAATTGTTAAAAAAAATTTTTTTCGATAATATTTTCAAATAATATACTAATTAACAACTATATTATGATGGTTAGAAGTAATACCAATAGCTATTCAATTTTAAATTCTTCTTTCTTTCAATTTTGTAGGTAGGGCACGTGCCCGTGTGCCCCATAGCACGAGCCGCCATTATATTCAGTTGTTCAATCTGTCCGACAATGTTGGATTTCAGGGCAATTAAGTCTTTATATGTCAGTATATTTTACATTATGTAATGCTTCGATTTTAATGTATAAATCAATTATTAATACTCTATCAATACATTATAGGATTCATACCCTTATATATTTTTAATGTTATTAATATTTTGATAATATTGTTAATTTTGAAATGAAGTATATTCAAGACAAAAAAAAATTAATTTTAACTTTCTGTATTGTTTCTTTTATTAAGCTTTATAACATAAAACATAGACTTAATAACTTTAAATAATACTATAATAGTATGTATTAAATGAAAAAATTTTTAACATGAATAATTCAAAGAATACACACTGGTGTGTATTACTTCTAATCTAATCACTTCGTGTTGATTTCTTAAATGCCTAAATTAATTTTCTAATTTCGTTGATAATTATTTATAATTTAAATTAATTTAATACATATTTTTATTTTTTAACCAATTTTTTTTTTCATAAATTATTAAATTTGAATTCATTTTTAAACCTAATTATTTGTATTTCTATTAGATTTCCCGAAAAATGTAAATGATAAATAAAATCATCAGATATTTAAAAATCCATGAGAGTTTAAATTTTACTAATTAAAATATTACACCAATGTGTAAGTTAAATATTTACCATCTGCAACAACAACAATATTAAACTGGCCGTATCTAATGAGTATATTTTTTCAAACTAAATTAAGTAAAGAGTATACAATATAAATACTATTAAGGCCTTACCTACAATGAATATATGTAATTATTTACATGGACTTATTATAAATTATAAATTTTTAATCATCTCGGTCATAATTAAGAGTTCATATATGTGTATAATGACCAAACGACCTGAAGAACCCTTTTTATATAAGTTTCTTTTCTCTGATCATTTTTCTTAATTGCTCTTTGGACAATGATTGTACGTAATTATTAATATCATTTAAAGTGTAAAAATATTTATCTAGTTTCTGAGATTTTATATAGCCGATAATTAGTTGTTTGATATCCATTAATAGTGTATACTGATGAAAAACTGCAAACTTTATATAATTATATAAATTACTTGTCTATTGAGTTTTATCTTATATACACCCAGGCACAAGCATTAATCTAATATCTACGTTGTTTCTTATTGTTTACGAAATAATATCAAAAACCAATTAATTCTCCTAGAAACTGTGTAACATTAGTTGGGCATGCCACCGGATGTACCTATATCAGAAACACGTGAATTCATATAGATACCTGTACAATTATTCAAACTTTTCGTATTAACTACAGTTAAAATCTTGGGGGTGCTACGTTATGAACCCACATCCCTACCATTAAATTTATCCAATATCTAAAAGATAGCATTATTATATTTATAATGCCATATACCTATCAATATACGAAGTGTGATTACTAAAAAATAAAATGTTCACTTAAAAAAATTTTTTTTATACGATTTTTAATAATTTAACATTTTTTCCCTTCTATATATTCTCCGAGTTTGATACGTAGGTCTATTTGTATTTTCCATTGATTGAAAAAATTTCTTAAAAATCGTTTTGCGCTTCTTTTAATGCACTTTTAACTATTGAAAAGAGCCAAAAGTCGCATAGAGTAAGATATGGCTTATATGGGGCGGTCTGTTTTAGCACTGAAATGTAATTTTTGTCTAGAAATTGTTTTACTATTTACTATTTTACAAGAATTTAATCAATGTATTGAAGAACCTTGTATGCTAGAAATAGATCCTACATAAAAAATACATCATTATACATAAAAATTGGAATTTTTAAAAGCATCTATTGAAAATTAAGTACAAATATTAAAACTCAAGAGGAATCTATAAAAATTAATCTGAAAGCGATTTATATAAAAAGAAAGACATATACTTGACTTCCTCAAATTTTAGGAAAGTTTGTAAGGTGTAAATAACTACACTTAAAAATACTATTAAATGTACATACATATTGTACAATAAATATTACGATAATTCATCTCTTTGACAAACCCTCGAAAAAATTGAATCTTCAACAATAGGGGCTTACGAAATAATAATATATTTAACAATTTCATAATTTGGTTTATTTATTAATGGAACTTATTTTTTGGATGCAAGTCTCGATTGATTAACCGAAAACGATGCAACCTTAAAAATTAAATGTCCATTTTTATTAAATGTCGAACACCTGAAGGTACATCTAATGTGGGAAAGTATTGATTAATTATGGGGAATTAAAATTAGAAATTAATGGTAATCAGTGGCGTAGCCAGGATTTTTAAATGGGGGGGGGGCTAACTACTTTTTTTGGATAAGTAAGGTAAGAGAGGATATGAGAATTCACCCTTAACCCCCCCTCACCATCTACCACCAAGTTTCTAAACGTAATTCAAGCATTTTAGTATAGTTTTAAAAATATTTATTAATATATAATTTATAATAATAATAATAATTTTGGTTTCAATGTTCAGTAACTTGCTCTACTCTGACAGCTGCATTCTCTTAGGCGAATTTCTGGCAAATTCAGTTATTATTTCACTTTCATGGAATTGCTCTTTTTTATTTATATTAGCCATAGCTAACCCATTCAGTCTGTTTTCCGACATGGTGCTTCTTAAAAAATTTTTTAAGCGATTAAGTGCTGAAAACGTTCTTTCCGGAGTGAAAGAGGTAACTGGTAACGTGGCGAATAATTGTAAAAGTATTTTAATGTTAGGTCGAAGATTGGTGCGATGAGAGAGTGAATCAAGAGCAGAATTCGGTTTTGGAATAGTATTTTGACTCCATTGCTGCCTCCATATGAACAGGTCAGCCCTGATTGTAGATGAGGTATCATCATGGAGATCTTGGACATATATTTTAGCAGCTTTTATAATATTTTTATCGTCATACATATTTAAATTGGCCGGAATAAGTCCTTCAAGTGGCATAACATCAATAAGCCTTTGATTAAAACGAGCATTGATTCTATTAAATAGTCAAGATACATTATACATATAAACACGGCCCATGGGGGAGGCTATAGCCCCCTTAGCCCCCCCCCCC
>NW_020273468.1:882560-882848 GCF_003268045.1 Sipha flava
CCCCCCCCCTCACCATCTACCACCAAGTTTCTAAACGTAATTCAAGCATTTTAGTATAGTTTTAAAAATATTTATTAATATATAATTTATAATAATAATAATAATTTTGGTTTCAATGTTCAGTAACTTGCTCTACTCTGACAGCTGCATTCTCTTAGGCGAATTTCTGGCAAATTCAGTTATTATTTCACTTTCATGGAATTGCTCTTTTTTATTTATATTAGCCATAGCTAACCCATTCAGTCTGTTTTCCGACATGGTGCTTCTTAAAAAATTTTTTAAGCGATT
>NW_020273468.1:882948-915939 GCF_003268045.1 Sipha flava
AACCCATTCAGTCTGTTTTCCGATATGGTGCTTCTTAAAAAAATTTTTAAGCGATTAAGTGCTGAAAACGTTCTTTCCGGAGTGAAAGAGGTAACTGGTAACGTGGCGAATAATTGTAAAAGTATTTTAATGTTAGGTCGAAGATTGGTGCGATGAGAGAGTGAATCAAGAGCAGAATTCGGTTTTGGAATAGTATTTTGACTCCATTGTTGCCTCCATATGAACAGGTCAGCCCTGATTGTAGATGAGGTATCATCATGGAGATCTTGGACATATATTTTAGCAGCTTTTATAATATTTTTATCGTCATACATATTTAAATTGGCCGGAATAAGTCCTTCAAGTGGCATAACATCAATAAGCCTTTGATTAAAACGAGCATTGATTCTATTAAATAGTCAAGATACATTATACATATAAACACGGCCCATGGGGGAGGCTATAGCCCCCTTAGCCCCCCCCCCCGCTACGCCACTGATGGTAATCATTATTTTGAAGTACCAATTCCAACAGTACCTATTTAACATAAAGAACATGCTGTTCTTTCGTATTATGATTATCATAGTATACATTTACATCAAATAGGTATTTCATTTATTGTTATCAACTTTTTACTTATGTTCTCAGGAAAGTTGTACTCAAAACTAATTTGCAATCACGAATTGTTCAAAATACGATTGCAGCAGCAGTTAATTTTATTTAATCACGATCATTTGTTATTTAAAATATTAAACTAATGATTATTTAAATGAGAATCAAATTTTGATTTACTTTTTTCATAAATAAATTTTAATTTATAAAATTATTTAATTCATTTTTTTATTTTTTATATTAAAATACTATATTATGAGCAATATAAATAATGCAGTCTTGTATTATTTAGTATTATTAAGTTATGAGTTGATTTTTCTTATCAGTGTATTATTATAAAATTATGTACGTACACACACACACACACTAATATTAATTTACGACGCACACTCAGCCATAACGGAAAGGAATGTCGCCCGAGATCTAAAGTGAAATTTTTTCCTTTTTATCATTTCCATGCAGTCTTATATATTTAGCGCGAATAGGGTTTTCTAGTCCATCAAAGATAAGAAATGCGATAAACTGTGAAATTGCAAAGGTATACAAAGTTGTATGTTGAGCTGTTATTACACATAAACAATTTATATAAATTAAAATTAAAAAACTAAAATACTATACGAGTAAGTACATGACATATTTAAATATTTTGAACATTATGATATTATTAAAAATGTAATGCAGGTAGGCTGTAATATTCTGTATACAGTTTTTTACTAGGTAAATATTAAATTTGACATATTTACAATTGTTTTCAATGTGTATGACGTTCTTAAACTGTTTTTGTCGCGACCTGTGTTCCTATCTGATATAGTGATATACCTGTACCGGCTATGCATGTATATAATCAAAATATGTATATGTATATATATATATATAAATATACTCTTTGACTTGAATATAAAACGAAAATAATTGTTATTATAAGTTATTATAATACAGATTTAAAACTAAATTGTATTACGATTGTTATTCAATTCCATTATGTATTGGCATTCCTATATAGTGATGGTCGATAAAATAATAATGCCAGTATTGTTTTGATTTATCTACATAAATATTTTTATTGCAATGTTCTGACATTTGACGGCCTGCACTTAATTCACAATGAAAAATACAACAGCCAAAAAATATCAATTGCGTTGTTTCGTGCCAATGTATTTTTATAGTACATAAACGTTTATTTTGTATGCATGTACATGTAAAGTGTCTAAAATAATTTTGAAACGTTCTATATCATATTTTAACCGTATGTTCATGATTCTTAAATGTTTGTCTTTTGAAACACATAATGGTCATATTTAAACGATGTATTATAATAAAATGTACACAAATTACGATCAAAAACACAATTCTATTAAACTTTGCGTGCATTCCTCCATACCGTAAGTTTGTCAGGTTCATATTATGTATACATAGAAATATTATAATATAGCCAACTCTTTTAACATGTTTTCTATCAGTAACATAGTAGAAGCTCATTTAAGGAGGAGGGGGTTAAAAATATCACGGTAACACTTGCACTTGCACGGTGACACTTGCAACACCACATTTAAAATGTGATGGTGCAAAGATATGTTTTTGCACCACCAGAAATTCATTAAAACTTGTATACCTATAATATTATTTTCAAGAGCCAAGGTAATCAGCATACTAAAAACAAAATTTGATTGTTTTTTTTTTTATTAATATTCTAAGAATAAAGATTTTAATGCTAAAATAATTCATAATGTATTTATTATTTCAAGAAATTAATGGGAAAATATATAGTTTATTAGAAAGAATTTTACTTAGGAAATTGGAAAATTGGTATGTTGGAAATTATAAGTTAAGAATATGCCTCTGCACCACCAAAAATTGGATACAATTTACGTCATTGCACACATCAATGCTTTTACTAATCGTATTTATATAAATTTGATCTTTCATAATTTTATAACCGAAAACCGGTATAATAATACCCTCCATCGGTATGCATTTAATGATTAAACGATTAAATTATAATTTCTAATGATTTAAAAATAATGTACAAATAACGTGTCTTAGTAATTTAATTCATAGCGATATCTCAATGGAATTAAAATTAAAAAGAAATTTTTCAATAAAATTATTATTGAACTCTTTAACTCGTACTACAAATATTTGAGAACACATGTTGACACCGTCTGACTGCTGATATTCATGCTGAATTATATTATAATTATGTATGTATAGTAATTAAATTGTCCTTATACCGTAAGGACTATATTGTGTGTGTGTTAGGGGTGGATCTGAAGTTTGTTCAAAAGAGGGTAGACTAATAGGTGATTTATAAAGTACAATGACTTGACGGTAATTCGAAAATTTTAAAAACCCTAGGGGGGCAAATTCCACGTCGTCCCCCTCCATAAGTCCACCGCTTATGTGTGTCTATACGTACACGGGACGCGTACGTAGGATCACGGCGGTAATGCGTGACGCACATCAGCTGTCGGCAACACGGAAGAACGGTCGATAATATTTTAACCGCCGCGGCGGGCGGCGGCTCACGGTCAATGGCGGCCGTTTATGTGTATTTGTGTGTGTGTGTGTGTGTACGTTGTGCAGTCGAGTCGTGGCCTACAGCGCGTCCGAATCGCCATGTACTACAATCTCGACGGACTGTGCGAGAATGGGCGAGGAACGGATAAAACCAGACTCGCTGGGGACCACGTTTACCTGCCAAGTATACTGCGTACACTCGCGAACAATACGTCACCGACTACAGTGAATATCCGCCGCCCAAGCGTTTCCAACGTCACCTACTGCGCCGCGCTACCGCTCGTAACACACAGCGCTCATATCTGCGCTGGCGTGTACGCTTATGTTACATGCACGTATGCGATATCGTCGTATTGAATTACACGTCGGCGATGCACACACCAAGGGCGTACCCAATGGGGGAGTTTTCTAGTCCGGGCCCCCCATTGAAATTTCAACACACTCAACGGTTTAATAGTAAATAGTATAATCATAGTGCATTTAAATTTCCCATTATCTTCAATATATATGTTGAAGATAACTGTAATAAAGATTTGTATACAAAGTTTACAGATTATGTAATATAGGTACCTATAATGTATAAACCATACTACAGTATACTAACAGTAATTTTTAGGTGTTGAGTTAAACTGTAATTATAATTAGAGAACAGATAAAATAAAAACTTTGGACCCCCACCCCATAAAAAATTCCTGGGTACGCTCCTGACACACGCATACATACGCAGCACGCGCATTGATAAAATTTTCTGTCAAACGATCCGCAAATTTAGTGACTCTATCATGATTTGGTTTAAGTTCATTAAGGTCTACACCAAATGCGTCATCCACGTGCAACATAAAGTTATGAAATTAATAAATTGATACTTCATTCTTGATTAAGTTATTGAATTACTTGTTCTGGATTCAAAAATACATGACTGATATACTGTTCAATTTCATTATTTTTCGAATACTCAGTATTTAATCCAATTTGTTATATTTTGCACCACAAAGCCAATTTTTTCTTTAATTCAGGCTCAAAATGTACAAGTAAAATTATTGGTAATATTTAAATCAGATGAACCCTTAATATTTGTATTTTTTTTTTTAATCTTATTCCGGGTCTACTTAGAATCCACATTTGTATAGTTTTTTTTAACACCTGTCTGTGTTTTGAAAGTTACGCTTGTGGTTTATTTGATTTTTCACTAAGTATGGACCCGACAAAAAGCCCAATTCAGTATTCATAGCCACGCGTAATTTGATTTCGTTATAAAATGATCCACATTAAAAAAAATTTAAAATGTGTATCTTACATATAATTAATTCTTTAAATACGGATTCAGGGATGGAGCGATCGCCCCTTCGCCCCTCCTAAAATAAGCCCATGAATAGAAGAAGATCTTTAAAAAATAGAAGTACGAAAACGAAGAATGATATATAGTTATGATGGTGACGAAAATTCTTAAAGAGTAATTAATGTCACAATAAGAAGAAGAAGTAAAACCTTTTTTTTCTGTACGCGTTTAGTAAAATATTTTTGAACAGCAATTACTATTATAATGCCTAGTTTGTTCTGTTTTTCTATCTTCCGGATTATTTGACAGCTATAATCATAATTGATATAAATCAAATTCAACTCAATATATTTATCAGTCTACTTAAAACTTCAATATTCAATCAAACGTTGTGTTTACAAACCATGACACATGGACTAAATGTAAAAAAAAATTCACAAAATCATTCGCAAACTTAAAAATTGTTGAATTTTATTGCATTTATGGTGAAATTGGTTTACATAAATCGAGATTTATACTTTCAATCATATGAAAAATTTTGAAAATAAAATTACAGCAATAAGTTACAATTATGAAATAGTTCAACCTAACTCTCGTAGTCTTTATAAAGTAGTCATTAATCTAAAAATGATTTATCGCTTGTGTGAAGAAAAGTTGAAACCCATATTTTTCATGATTGTAAATTTTTGAATTTTTTTTGTCCTCGATTCTATTCTAATAGAATAAAAATTCGACGGCAAAATGTACTACCTTTACCGTTGGACACATCATATACAATACAAAATAATTATGTTTATATAAGTATATGCGTTTATCGTTGTACATTGTTATCGTCATCCTGTCGTGTCGTCGTACATGCGGGATGCGCACGTATAATGGGAATAAAACGAATAAACAATATCTTTTTTAGTAATTTTTTCAACCATTCCTAACAGCCGTTAGGTTAACGCGTTCGTAATAAACTATACCTACGACCTACTGTAATAAACATATTCCAGGAAGACGAACGAATCTCCGGGCTGTGTTTAGGTACCTGTATAATGTATTACATAATAATATATACGAATATATACGAGATAGCAATAACTGAAGCTATAGGCAAAAAAAAAAAAAACGTTTTTAAAAACCACGTAGATACATATGGCTACTATTTGATGGTGATGAACAACATATTATTTTTAATTATTCATACTAAGTTCATTTAAATTTTAAAACTACATTTAAAAATTTTACGACAAAATAAATTTCAAAGAACTTGTAAGGTTGTATACTTATATTCAAAGATATGATATTTCTTAAAACCTTGATAGAGTATTTCCTTGATTCTCAATACCCATTATGTATGTATCATTTTTTATTTCAGTAAAACATACATTAAACATTCGAACACATTTTAACAAACCGACTCATTATGTACAGGAAAATATAATCCAAACAAATTTTTCTCTTGGGTAAAACAGTAAACTACTGTTGAATATTTAAATTTGAATTTGAAATTAAATTTAAAACAAAATATAACTAAAAAGGATAATAAATATTAGTATAATAATAGTAATCAAACATAATTTTCTAACCAATTATTTATTTCTCTAAAAATAAAATCATTTAAATGGCATGAATTTTGTGACGATCATATGAACACATAAATAATACCTATATATATTTCATACTCCAAATGAACGTCTACTATATTTTTTTAGTCATAAGTTAGTAGAAGTTTGGAATGTTTTACGTTTCTAAGTATATTATATTACTACAAGTAAATTAAATGTATGGAGTAATATGAAAAAATACTCTAGTCTCATCCAACCAAGCAGTCTAAAAAAAAGAGACTTGAAAAGCAAGGGTGCCGTGACATGCTAATCTAACCAATCAAATTTTTATCATTTATCATTTACTGTACTTCTAAGCGTACAGACAAACATAGAAACGTAGGAAATCCAAATGGCTGCAAGATGGCCGACTATTATATATTGGCCGATATATAAAAATTCATTATTAAATTAAATTTGAATTGTAATCAAATGAAAATCAAAGTCATTCTTTGCGAATTTTTTTTTTTTCAGATCTAATTCAAATTTAAATTTGTAAGTAAATTATTCATTGTTTTATTATTTTTAAATTCCGTGAATAATAGCTTCTTGTTCTTATTGTACTAATAGTTTATATTGTTTCAAGAAGTTAACTATTGCTTAAGTGATTGATCAATATGATATTTAAATTAAGGCAGTTATTGTATTATTTCCCGTAACTGGTACAATGCAGTGTCACACACCACTACATATTTTTTTTTTATACATATCTGTTCCAAATTGTTATTATAATTTGGAGGTTACGTATACTTCTGTTTGGAGGTAAAATTTATGTGATAAGATAGGTTTTGGAGGATTTGTTCTTTATTATTACCAGTTATTTTTGATATAATATGGTGAGCGGTATCTCACATCACACTGTACTATCTGTGGAACTTTATTTTTTAACGTTATTTTTACTTAAAGAAATATACTTTTAATTTATTTTTATTTTTAATTTAGTTCCCATTATATTTTCTGCTATTATATACATGTTTTAGGTATACAATGTGTATTTGTTACTGACTACTTTCAAGAGGACCAATCGCGGGACCCTCAAAATCCAGTACTTAAATCTTAAAAATTTCTTAGGATCATAACATTTTCTACTCGTATACAAAAGAATATATTTTTTACACCTCCTCCTTCGAATTATCACTTCTGGAACATTATTAGCAAATTAAAGTTATTAGTTTATTAAGTTAAACTTTTGTAAATTAATATTTATCAGTCAATTGGTAGTTTTTTTTTTAAAAATCACAATATTCTTAATTTAATTTATTCTTAATTCTTAAAGTTTTCTACAAATCAAATATTGAATAATCACAAATAAATAAATATTAATGTATTAAATTATGAATGAATAATGATTTTTCTGGTATTTTATACCGAGTAATAACGCAAATAATTAAACGTTAACCATGGTCCTTCAACAAACAATTATTTATTTCATTTAAAAATAAGCAGTGTAATATAAATTTATTAACATCAGCAGGTCAATATATATTAATATGAAACACAATTTACGACGTATAAATTAATTATACATATATATATATATATAGATAAAGATAGCCTTACTATTTCTATTAAAGATATACCTTGATAACTGTTAATTTTGAATTATTTTTGAATCGTTTATTTTCTAAAAATCCAGATAATGACAAATAATTGCAATTTTTAAATATTTGTGCCTAATGTATAAGTTGATTAATTTTAATAAATTCATTTTTAGCAAGTGTAAAAAGTAAAAAATGGAGGTAAAATTGATGTGTTTACAGTGGGTTTTTTGGAAATAATATACTGTTGCTAAATACACTAAATTATACCGTATAATAATATACATATTCGAATATATATATTATATCCATGCTAACTGTTAGTGGGTTATACGTCTAATTTTAATGATATATTAGTCATAAACATGCATTGTTGATCCATCCAAGTGTTGTGTGATAATTGTATTTTAGGTATTTGTGGTATATACCTCACACACATTGTCATTTTTGTTTTTGACGTTTTTAACAAGATTTAAGTCTTTTTCATTAATACGTATTCATTCATCACTGTAGAGTAAATTAAATTTTTAATTTTAACACGCCTTAAGTACTTTAATTTATTAGAAAAGTTGTTTAATTTTATAATTTTTAATATTATGTGTCAGCGATTTTTAATATTGATTTCCATAGAATTCAACATAGTTGTATACTATTCTGCTCTAATAATTCGCTTGTCAATAAAACACTTAAGTCAATAATAAAAATTTATTTTTAGATGAACATTTTTTTTTATCGTTCTTAAAATAAATTTTATTGTTATTCCAGTAGATATATCGTATACTGTATTATAATACAGAGTGTTTCTGAAATGCTTGAGGAAACTAGTGTCCGCGTACTCTCTAGAGTAATCTTTTGAAATTTTTTTTCTCCTTTCAAAACCTAGGTTTTATCCAATTATCTTCAGAATATTATTTCGAATCTAAAAATTTATATTTGTAAAATATTTCTCACAAATGTCTTACGTAGATCGGTAAGCGACATCAATGTCGGGCTTGTTGCCCGTTTTTCACGCCCGAGTCACCAGGATCCAAAAATGTGATATAACATAAAGATTTGTTAATCTGCAAGATAAAAGATGGTGAAATCGACTTGTTATTTCACCATCATAAATATACATAAATAAAATATACTTTATTAGTGCTTTATAAAATGTGTCTATATTCTGATGAGCCATTGTTATACCTACTTTGTTTATATAAAAAAACAATTTTATACTCTGTTCGTTAAATTCATTTTTGTTCCAGTCTAAAATGTATGTGTTTATTAAAAAAAAAAAAACTTTCCGCTAACAATATAACCCTTTAATATCCTAATTATTAATCATAATTTAACGTTCCCTTTTAGTTTGATTTATTCATAAATCCTAAAGAATTCTGGCCTCTAGTATTAAGAAAAAACAATTTACTGAGAAGACTTTATACTACGAATTTTCCAGAAGAAACCTGCAGTATTTAATTTCCATTTCCATCGGGATTTCTATGAAACCACTAAGTCCCTCAAAGTATTTTTATTATTAGAGAAAAATTTCCGTACCACCTTAAACCTGATATTAGACTTCAAATTCGAGTCGAAATACGTATCGAATATTGAGTCTGCAGTTGTTGTGGTCGCTGTACACGGAGAGCAATAATATTTTCTACGGATGGTTCGACGAGACGGTAGCAGATGCTAGAAATGACGTGTTATACATTGTGAACAATCATCCGCGAACCGCTATGACCATCGTCATAATAATACTAATTTTCCAGACATATTACATATACGTATATTTCCATCGAAGGTTTACTATTGTCAAATTATTGTTATTATTATCATATTATTTTCTATTGAACACGGTTCGGGGCCGCCGTTCACGACGAAAAGGCAACGGCGGTAGCGGTTATCAGCGGTCGACGAATGGAAGGGATCGGTCACGGGGAGCGTGTCGGTTGACGGCGGTGGCGGTGGCGGCGCCTAGTCAAAGCCGTACCGCTCTCGTGCTCAACAGGTCCGGCGTTATCTCCGTGCGCCGAGCGGTTTGAAGCAGCAGCCGTGTTGAACCTCAACAAAACCGGTAATGATACAATAACATTATATTCATAATATATTGTACTGTTTTCCTTCAACCACGTTTTACCGTTCGTGTCTTCGAGTGGAAGGGTGTGCGTGTCACCCCGATACATTTCTCGTTCGCTGCTGCAGGGCGGAAGCACGCGCGCTAAACCTCTGCGCGTGCCGTGTAACGAGCGGCACGCATTACGGTCCCGCGTAAACGGTTCGATCGGTACATCGGCCCGCACGTGCGCGACGGGGGCCGTACTCGTCTACGAACGATTCCGTTGGCTGCTGCGGTCCACCGCTGATCATGACTTTCCGCACCAAGGGACACAAAAAACAGCAGCAACAACTACTGCAACTACAACAGCAAGAACAAGAACAAGAACAAGAACAAGAACAACAGCAGTACCAGCAGCAACATCAACACGACCGCAAACTCCACGGCAGCAACAACGACCATCGGAACCGATACGACAAGACCGAGGACCAGCACCAGCAGCAGCAGCTCGCTACGCCGCCGCTGCTCGGCGCTGGTGGCGGTAGACCTGCAGCAGTCGCGATCGCCAACGCCCCGACCACAGTCGCCCACGCGAACGCCGGCGGCACGCCTTGCATCTGCACCGCTTACGGTCCCCGGTGTTATGTCATACAGAAGGTAAGCGAACGCGCGTCCCGCAATGTACCCGCCCGTATATGTGGCTGCGCGAGCATACCGGACGGCACCGGAACCGCCCGCGATCGTGAACCCGGAACGCGGATAGAGAGAGAGAGAGAGAGAGAGAGAGAGAGAGAGTGAGAAAGACGCGAGAGAAATGTGCAAAGTGAGAGGAGACGCCGACACCGTTCATATGCGTACACTTGAGCGCGCGCGCTTAAACCTGTATTCGCGCACGCCTTTCTCCACGGGGCGAACGCTGGAGAGAGCGGTCATCAACTGCGCCAAGTGAGAGACGGCGTGGGGCCTCATTGATAATACGGTTGTGACGTTTTTGCGCGTGTTTCCGCAACGCGCATTTGCGCTCGGCAAAACGATATTGTTGTTGGCGGCGGCTGTGTGGTGGCGACCGTCAAAGCTAACATATGGTAAAAGCCGCCAGTCCCACCGGGTGACCTGACGGTACCCAACCCCCACCGGCGCGCTAAGCGGCCACCGCTACCGCAGCCCCCGCCGCCGCCGCCGCCGCCGCCACTGACGATCACCACCCGCTTCACTGGTCTGTGCGAGGGGTGCTCTTCACACGTAAAGAATCGATATTTGTCGCTCGCACTGTTTACGTGTGCCCAGTCTGGATGCGCTCGTGTACATACTTACGTAACAAACACGTATACGAGCGTGTACGTAAATTGCAGGCGCACGTATGTATTGCCGGGTGAAACACGAATTAATTAAAAAAACAAGCGAAACCCAACATCGTAATGTTAACGAATTTCATGTATTTATTTCGTCGTCCGCCGCAATGGCTGCTGCAGACACGCGTCCTCCCCCCAGCGGCGACTTGTTGTGCATAGTAGAATGAATTGACCGTCAATCGCGCACGTATTGTGGTATCTGCTGGCCTCTTACATGATCAAGGTGTGCCATGAATGTAGACTCGAAACACTTGTATTTGTTAAAAACATTCTGTATATATGCATGCCCAAGACACAGTCGTTTTTGCTCGTAGTTATTGTGCATCTACATACATAAATGTTTAGTACCACCACGCTGCAGTAATCACTAGACTTATTAACCGCATAACGTTAGTTATGGAAAATTCTATTTTGATGGTTGTATTATTGTTTAATATATATATACGTACATATACGTATTATACTATTATACTACATATATACAGGTTATACACATGATTGTGATGTTTCGGACTGATTTGTATTGTCGCCACCGCGGAAAAACTCGGACTAAAAAAAAAAAAAAAAAAACTCGGACCCTAATCTATACGAATAAATTTTTTTTTTGCATTTTTTTTCATGGTATCTTTCACGTTAATAAGTCTCGTGAAAATCATTATATAGTCTCGTTATCACACGGATCAAACTGCAAATCATATCGCTGCAACTGTACGGAAAAACTACGTCGCTATAGTAATGTTTTAAAATTACGTGTATGAGTACAAAAAATGTAAATACGGAAGCAAACATATGTTTTCCTTCGGCTGGCTACGCCTTAGAATTTGGAATTTGAAATTATTTTATTTATGTAAGTGCAGACGTACACAAATGTCGTGTTTTTACGGAAGAATAAAACAATTTATAAATAATGGTAGTCACGGATGAAAAACAAAGAAATTGACCGCGATATACCAAAATGCATTTTTATATCAACCATTGCATGTTTTTGACTGCGCTTTTTAGATCAATAATTTTGTTTAACCACGTTTATTTTGGTACATTCGATACCTATCCTTATAGTATAATGTGTATGTGTATGTAGATGTTTAATTTAATTAATATAACATAATATTATTACAGCTTATAAATTTTAAATTATATTTATTAGTATAAATGGTAATACAATACACGTACTACATTTCATGGATATAATATTAATGATCTGCATTTTATAGTAACATACTATGCTATTCTACTTACGATAGATATTACGTATGAATTAAGTACGCCTGTGTGAAGTCTGTATTTTATTCAGTATTTTATAGTCATTTTGTACGGATCAAAAGTGAATTGGAATACATTTTGTTTATGTAATGTGTATGTAGTATAATTATCTTAAAGAATCTATTAGATAATGAAATTATTATGTTATCCATCAAAATAATCGATAAGTTTAATAAATATATCATTCAGTTATGTATTCATAAGATATAATTTTATAGATAAGCCAGGAAGATCAGATTGACTATTCAGTATTTCAGTATAGTACATAAAAATCGTTTTAGCCCTCCATGTTTTTAATTAAGTTATACGATTTGTGATAAACTGAACATATTTAAATGGTTTTAACATAAATATTAACTTTATTTTTTGCTAAATAATCAGAATTATGCACAGATATTTATTGTAAGTCGAAGCGATGGATAATGGTGAACCATTTTTACATTTTTATAGTTTTTAATTCATAGTATTTTTATACTTGGTATGCGTTAATATCAAAATATGCTTGGAACTCAGTTTCATTGATATATATTATTAGTTCCAAAAATTAAATTAATCTATCATTAATAATAATGATTCATTATTCATTAGTTCTTTACGACATTATATATATTTATATATATCCATAAACAGTATAGTGTATGATATTTAGAAATATTTTAAAACTGACTTTTTATTAGTTTATTAATCAATATTATATACAATTTAGTGTACTAATCAGTGATGAGTTTTTTTTAATTATTTTATTTCCTTGTTAAATATTATTGATTTCATGATTGGATTTAATAGTTATTATGATAATAATTGAATTAAAAGTCAGGTAAATACGAAGGTAACAATTCGTTTGCATACATTGAACATTTTTTACCTGAAAATCGACGACTCGTTTGCACATAATGATATATGTTTATATAAATTAAATTAATTCTTAAATTAATTATCGATCATAAATCGCAGTACAAATTATCAAATATTCTACAACAATACATCCTTATTTTATAATCGATCGTGAAATATTATATGGTTTTGGATTTTATGTACTTTTTAGTATAGTCAGTAGTAGTTTATTATGATTGGTGAATTTTATAGTTGTAATTTTATAATTATAGTTGGTGTTGTTGCTCATGTCAGTGGTGCACAAAAGATTTTTGACAAGGGTGTCGAAAATATATATATCGAGGTACCCACCTACCCCTACCAGTAAAATCTAAGTTTAGGCATAGTATAACTCTTATTTTTAAGTGTTTTTGGTTTTTTCTTACTAACAAAGATACTAAAAAAAAATTTTTTTTAAATAAACCTAATATTAATTATTTTTCAATTTTCTGGGTATTAATTTATAAGTTTATAAACCATAATTTTTGGGATTAAGCCCTACTACTTATTCTCATGTTACGCTTTATTTTTAGGGTAAACATAATTAGTATGTTGATTTGGATAGCTGAAAAATTGGTTAGTATTAAATTAAACAAATATTCATCCAAGTTTACACAGAACTAGTCATCCACTAATTCTCTGAGGGGTGTCAGTCGACACTCCTGACCCCCCCTCCATCTGTGCGCCACTGGCTCATGTAATTCTTTAAGATGAACGTAGACATTTTTATAATGTCTAAAATTTTTGAAACACCACGAGGAAAATGGTATTTTAGTATCCATAAACATTATAACTGCCCATTTTATACATCCACATATACTAATTGATATACTCATGCAAATCCAAAATAAAACGGTTTTAAAACAAACTCAATAAAAACCAATGTATAGATTATTAAAGAAAGAAATTTTTACATAAGAAAGAATTTTTATAAAATATGTGGAATGAATATATAAATAAAACTATCAACTGCTTAGCTTATATAAAATATATTGGAAATAAATTCTACCAATATCATCCATATTCCACCATTTAATTGTAAAAATGATTTAATTTAATTTAAATGACTATTATGTAATAATACTCTGTTAAAACCTAGTTGTATTTTATAGGCATTTATGGGCTATGTATGACCAATACAAGGTAAATGTCCAATCAAGTTATGTTTTTATGTGCAAACGAGCTGTAGTCAAATATGAATATTAAAGTATAGTAATTTAATTCTTTCGTTTATAAGTAGATATATGTAAAAATGTAATTCAAATTGATTTATTCAAGGTGGTTCCAAGATTTTACTACTTACAAACAACAAAACAAAAACAATTTAAATTTCTTATCAAAATAATGATAAAATTTTGTATTCTTAATAAATAGTGTAATCATAGGAAGATTTATATCATGTATATATTATGCAGTTAGCATAGTTATGTAATAAATTACATTTTTGTATTATTTAGATGGAAATTGTGTACGACATGCAAACTGTCTAGAATTGTAATTAAAATTTTCAACTATCATTATGATTATTTTCAATAACCAATGTTTGTCAAAACAAATTTCTATTCTTGCTTATCAAGTGATTGATTATTAAGTGATATCTGTGATTTATTACCCTTAACGATAATTATATGTAAGACCCTGACCTAACGTAATAAAATTAATGTTAACATAATTTTAATACTGTTAACATCAAGTCAACACTAGTAAAATAATAGTACTTTTTGTAGATTGTAATTAATTTTATAATATATTGTACAATTTTCATAGGTAGAAGATAATTATACTTTTTATCACTTTTCGTAAAACTTTTGTTTTTTACATAGTTATACAGACTAATTTGTTTTATAAAAAAACTGTTTCGGAACATTATGCTGAAACCTTGAAACCTGCTTATTATTGAACTCTATTATGATTGTACACGAATTTCAAAATATCAATAGTTATGTTAATATCTTTTAATACTGTTATAAAATGTTGTCAAATCGTAATGCATCGATTATCGATATTAAATGTATTAATGAGTATCTAATGGTGAAACATTATTTTAAGTTAATTCTTATTAATTGTTTGTAGTAGGACATATTTATAATGCCTTACTTATAGAAGACTAGAAGAACGTAGAATATATTTATTTTTATAACAAAATACAATGCGGACTGTTTACATTTAATTTTGCACGATCTGTATATTTTAGGTAGGTACTAGTCTATATTTCTTAAGTCATTTTAATATATATATATATAAATGAATAACTAAAGCTATGGTTACTATGGATACGAATTCTGACGAAAATGTGTTCTGAGGAATTCGTCCAAATAAACAAAGACGTATTTTCCAATGAGAGTGTTTATATTAGCAGCGACGATCACGTCAGAACATACACGATATCATCAGAAACAGTTGAGCGTTCAAGCAGTTTTGATTTTTTCATGCGAACTGCATCTATTTCGACGCGATTGAGATTAGCAAATTTGATATTTTACAATTATTATACAATTTATTAATATATTAATTTATTTGAATTATGGATTCCGATAAATTAATCAATCTCGTGTACGAGAACAAATGTTTGTGGGACAGAGAGAAAAAAATTACCAGAGATATTTTTTTGTTTCTTCTAGAAAATAACTGGTTAACTTTCTCTGTTTTTCCACCATTTAACAATGATAACTTCATTAACGGACTTTCGAGAACATAAAATTCATCAAGTTCGTCTATCTTTGCTGCGTGGCAGAAACGTACTGACTGTCAGAATATAAGAAAACCCGCACAGTGTAACCATCTTGTGTTCTGACGAGGATTTCGGACGTACTCGTCAGAACACATTTTCGTTAGAATTCGCATCCATAGTAAACATAGTCTAATTTTAATACAATATAACGTCTATATACGTGTTTTTATTAAAAAAATTAGTATATCCCCACTATCTGTCCATTTTATTCGCATAAACATATTTTCAATCTCGTTAAAGTAGATTTTTGATATTATGTTGTATTTCTATTAGTGTAAACTTTAGTGTTCAAGTGTCATTAACTTAAACAAATATTTTTTCTTTAAAATAAGGCTTCGATGTATATAAGTACCTATTATTATGCATGTATTCAACGTCCATTAGTTTGTAAATGTTTATATATTTTAAACATGCTAAATGTAAATCAAGTATGGATATTACATGAGACTCTACATATTTAAAGACTATAATAATATGGTCAAATGTACAAGATTAAAAGTACCTTTGCAAAACGGACAAATCGACTTGGAAATTGTTAGTGTACGATATATTTATTTTACATCCATCGTCATTACTATATTGCTACCCAACAATAAATTTGTGTCACCGGAAACCCGAATCGTATTTATATATCCGAGACGCGATTGTACACACGAACGTAAACAAACGAGTAAGATAGGTTATGTACGTGTTAATATTTTACATGGTTTACGAGATTCACCGACGTTTCCGCATATGTCTCTTTCTTTCTCTTCTCACTTTGGCACAGCTAAGTGAGTCATGAAAGGAAAAAAATAAATTGGGTAAATACGCGGTAGAATATATTTTCGTACGACGTATATACCTGCAGCTATATACTACCTATATGTATGTCGTTGGAATGCTCTCGGGTTCCACGCAAATCGTAACCTAACGGACTTTTGACTGGTGGCGCATTCTAACCTTAAGCTTAATAATAATAATTGTAATAACGATAATAATAATTAATTCGAAGGGGGAAAAAGTAACGTTTGACGTACGCGTTAAAACCGCACTTATGTACATTTTACGGGCGAGTAGGTCTAGCGGCGGAGAGGAGGATGTCCGCCGTCGCGGTCCTTGACCTTCGAAATCGTTTTAAACGAGTCTAATAAACTTTGTGCGTACCTACACCATCGCCGCGGTTCCCGCTATCCAGACGCATGAACAAATTCACAAAAATATATGCTTATGGTGCACGTGTAAATCAGTCTGTGATATGTCAACAGGCAACAGGTGCTATCTCCGGTGGTTTTTTTCGATTCTTCGAGTGGAAGGAGCCGAGTTTTATCGATGGTGGCGGCGTACTGACAGACTCAGCATTTTGACGAGTGGCGGGGAAGGGGTATATTAATTCTAATATAATTAAAATTCATTACATTTGGCCGTTATAACCTACCATTCACTAAGTACTATTTATGGTACGTTCGTTATTTTGTATCAATTATAAGCAAATATAATATTGTTCAATCGCTTTTCGCAACTAGTATTGAAATTGATTATATTCATTTCTATGGAGGGTCAATAATTTCATAAATTTAAATGTTATAAAATCTATATTTAAAAATTAACCAATACTGAAACCTATTTACTTTCCATTTTATTATTTTTACTAGCTATATGTAAGTTTCTTTTTGGTTTAGAAGAAAAATCCATACATAAGATAAAAAAAAAAAAAAACTTAGATATGTTATTCCTGGTAGTAATATGCTCCTAGAAGTACCTATATTAGTAGTATAAAATAATGTATTCAATAATATAAAATTTAATAAATAGGTGTGCCGTTATATCTACTTCAAATATATTTTTTAAAAAGTAGAAGTACGGAGGGTTATGTCTTTATTGTATCCAACGAAGAGATGTGATGTATAGTATTATACAGACATGGTCAAGCGGGAACGTAAGAAAAAATTTCGGGGGTGGTTTTGAAAAAATTTAAAATTTTGAGGAATGATATGCTTTATTACTCATATATATATATATCATTTATAATTTACTCATAAGTAAATACTAACTTTAAGACAACTATTACATTTTTAAGTCAAGTTATTTTTTATATAATTTTTTTCTGATATTTGAAGAGAGGTTGAACCTAACCTCCTCTGCGATTGGGTTTAGATGTTAATAGTAGTTTTATATCTGTGTTTTACATTACTGCATCTGCAAAATTCTTTGAAAATTATTTGTATAAAATATTTTATTTACCTATGACGCTTGGTTTAGTGAAAGTGCATCAGCGTCTTGTAGGTCGTTCTTTCATTATTATTAGTTTTCTTCGTCCAGTTATTTTGTGTTAGGACACACAGTTACACATAGATATATAAATATATATATATATATATATATATAAAACTAAGAACTTATAATATATTATAGATGTGTGTGTGTGTGTGTGTGTGTGTTTATATAAACATGTGTTCCTATGTATTTGTGAGCTCGCTGTTTTTCGTGACGCAAAACAAACGAATGAGCCAAGCGGAGATTTATTATATCTCCCCCAAGGTCCCAAGCTACAATTATTAAAACATAGGCATTTTTATGTATGTATATAAGTGGACTTACGCCGGGTTGAGACAGTTATAACAATGTGAATATATTATTTTCGCATCACGTTTCATATAGTTCGACTACATTATGTTTATACTATTATTTATCTAATTACAAGTTTACTATCAAAAGATTCGTTCGACATTTAACGAAGGGTTGGATTCTTACTTTTGCTATTGGTGTCGAATTAAAAAATAGTGTAATTTAATATAATGATACACACAAGTAAACAGAAATTAACAATATACGCTTGAGTTCCACATTGACTTGACAAATTACTTCACTGGTTTTGCTTTTTTAAATTTTTTTCTAAATTGATAAATGATCGGTATCATGCCCAGGACTGTGGAGAGAGAAACCTGGGCCCGGGGGGTGTATCTTAATTTTTTCTGCAGTGTTCATTAAATTCTTATCATTAATTTAATTTAATTTTTAATAATTTATAGTCCCTAATTTCCGTGTCCTCTCAAAAATTTCGGGTCTGGAGAGGATCATCCTTTTCCCCCCTTCTCGTCAGGCCTGATCATTCCTATGATCGCATACACAATGCAATAGGATATATTCTGAGGGTTATAAATTATAAATATTAGTTGCTGGACGCTGAGATATAAGCATCAGTATAAATTATTATTTATTACGATTTTTGATTAAAAATTAAAAATTTAGAACGATTTTTTTTTTTTTTTGTGTTTTTTATTACTCGCAACAAACAATTTTGCATTAGAAAATATTCATGTATATCAGAAACGAGTACCTATGTTATTCGTGCATCGACTACTATCATAGACGTATGAATGACTAGATTCCAGATGTCTGATTTAATTACTATTTAATACGTATTAATATATTATAAATTTGCAAGCCGACTTTTACAGGAATATTCTCCAATACTAATTTATTTCGTTGTATACTAATTGAGTCACTATACCTTAACGGGAAAAAAAATTATATACTAATGAAGTTTCGAGTACAAACGGGACATATATTAATTGAGTCTGGGGTTAGGAAACAAATAGTATACGAACTGAGTCCGAGGATTATTTTGAGTAAAATATAAAATCAATCTCCAGAGTCCTGACACAACGGAAATTATGCCGCACGGTATTAAAATATATGTTATTGTTACACATATGCCTTATTAATGTGGACCTAATTTACATATTCATTGGTGAATACCATCAATAGCTGTGTCTCCTTTCATTCGAAAATCAATGCTATGTTTTATTTAGCCCATTCAAACTACTGATTTATAAACATTTTGTAAAATGTACAATGTGAAACTTATATTAAAATTAAAAGTGTTCATGTAATTAATACAAGAAATGATAAAAAAGAAAAAAAAATTGGAGATCAAATGCAGCTGTTGCAATAAAATACAATAACTAGATTTGAATTTACATAATACTTATCCCATTAATTTTACAAATATAAAAATGTTATTTTATCATTACCTATATTTATTTAATTATACACAAATTATTCATATTATATTATACTCATACATTTTTAAATTAAAAAATATTAAAAAATAAAAATATTTTTAACCATATCTGTAGAATTTTTTGTTACAGACAGTCTTAAGTCTGTAAAAATAGGATGAAAAATGTTTATTTTTTTAAACATTTGACGGGACTCAGTATTAAATCATGGACTCGTTAGTATTATTCCTAAAATTGCATTGGACTCAATTTATGTATTAATTAATAAATATATATATACCTTAAAACAACAGGGGACTCAATTCGTTATAAAAGGTTATATTGGGACTCAGTTCGTATGCAGCCATTCATTTTTATAAATAAAATTATTTTATTAATATTTTTTATAGCTAATTACAAGTACTCTATAGTAAGGTATAGTAGATTATTGAAACTGATCATAAAATATTTTAATATGTGTTATATTTAATACTGAGAACAAATTAAAAAATTGATGGATTTAATAGCAAATTAACAAAGCTATGCACTTATAGTTTATTTTAACATGGATATTTTTTAGTAAAAATGTAAGGTTTAATTTTATTGTTGTTCGAATTCGAAACTATTATTTACGTTTTATGATAATTTTGGACTTAAGATAATTTTCGGACTGTTAAATCCATTTTTTATTATTTTAATATTACATACATTTTCATGTATTAAAAAAATGTTATATTGACAGAAATAATTATCTGTGAACAACTAATGTATGGTTATTTTTTTATGATAGAATATCTAAAGTGGAAGTGGAAATTTTATTTAAATATGTTTATGTTTAAAAATGATTTAATGAAAAGTAAAAATGTAATAGTTTTTGTTAATTTATATTTATAATACTAACATTTTTAGTATTTTAAGTGCATTTTAGGAAATAACTCTTTAAATTAATTTATGTGACTTTGGGATGAATATAATACAATTATAATATATACATAGTATATATAAACATTTTATAGATGTTGAATATTATTTTTCAAATAATTAATTATACTCAAATCCTAACCTAACGTGTACCTCTTGTTGTGTTTTATAAATATGAAAATTAGTATTGAATCTATTATAACATATTGTGTAGTATAAGTATAAGTAGAGTTTATTTTAACGTTACCACTCTATGCAAAAATATTTTTTGTTATAATTTAATAAAACATTTAATGTTAATAGTTCAGTTTGTCGATTGAAGTTTATTTATGGTTGATTTCATAAATTACACTCCTATAGTGTTTTATATTTACTTTCTATGTTATATTATCGATGTCGAATACTTAAAATACAACTATTTTAGATTAAGTATAGTTATAATAATTATAACTATTAACTATTATAGTTAATTAAACTCAAATGACAGTCAAAAACCATAAATAAACAAACTAATTTTTTCCTATAAGGGTGAAATAAGTTATAATTCTAAATAAACTATACATGTCTAGGTATAACAAAAACCCCTAATCAGATCATTCGCGTTTGTGTTTTGTGTCCTTAACCCTGACACTGACAATGGTTAGTTAAAAATACATGTTATCATGAAATTAATTTTGTAGAAAAAATTTAAATTTATTATAAACAATTTCAAGGTGTTTCAATAACTGTTCAAAAAATGTTTTCTCTATTTATTGGTTTATCCAATAACTGTGCTCGTGGTGGCTCTCTAAACTTAGTCGAACGAAATAACATGTCGTATTCACATAACAAACAGTTGTCATAGTAGGTATGTGTGGTGAATTGACTTTTGTTATTTATAGTTGTGTGGAAATTAAAAATTTTTCCAAATGGCTTATTTAACATTTATTATATCGATATAAAAGTCAGAAAACACATCGATAATGGTAATCAATGTCTGTATAATGACTAAGAGTATGCTGCAAATATACATACACAAAATTATGTAAATATAAATAATAAATTACTATAGATATACGAGTATGAGACCAAAGCCAGTCATAAAAAAAATTAATAAAATTACATAAATGTGTACATCACATATAAAAGTAAAGCCTTGAGGTTATTTCGACTATAAATATTATTTTTTTTCATTTCATCATTAAGCTGTTCCGATTCATGAACTCTGTATATATATTTATATATATATATGTTCTTAACTAGTGAAATAAAATGTAAACTAACATATTTTTTTTTTTTAACTTCACTGTCGAGGAAATCCGTCATTATTCAATATTATATTATATAATTGTATATTCCAAAAACTTGTTTGTCACACATATAATTATTGAATTGTGTCAAAACAGACATCTGTACATGATATATATATACACACACTATATATACACAAACATGTATACATTTTAATAATTTCGATAACTTACTATAGACTATATAGTTAATAATAACTATAGACTATATAGCTACTGTTTTTCGAATCGTATGAAATTTTTTTTTTTTTATAGTTTTAAATAAAGTTCGTCGCTTATATATTATGTCATAAGAATTTAATACATCAACAAATTATTTATTTATTACATTCAGTCTTATTTATCTAACGTCGAACATGTGTTTAGGAACTTTTAATTTTTTGTATCTCTATTAACATAATATGGAATATTTTGCTTTGAAAATATTTCAATAGAACGGAAGTGTGTTGAATCATCAGAACTAATTTCGCAATGATATACCTATATATCGTGCTTTTTGCCTTTTTACGCTAAAAGATTATATGATTATAAAAAAAAATATGTGTTATAACTAGCTATAAAATTGTTAAATTTAACTGTATTCGATTATCCAAAAAAAATGAATTTGTTTCAAATTTTTATACTTACACATATATTTAACAAAAATGCATCCAAAATAATAAAAATTATATTCATGTTTAATTAATTTAAAATCTTGAAGTTGTTCATTATCAAAAATAGGGTATTAAGTAATATTATGTTTAGTTTTACAGAATAAATTAATTAAAAATATAACGTGTATATAAAATAGTATAAACTTGTCGGTTTAAATTTAATATCCTAGTTATTGCAATTTCACGTACTTAGTTGTGTTGTATGAGTGAGAATTGAACTCCCTGATATTATAAAACTAAGATTATAAAATATATAGTTTTAAATTCGATGTTCTCTACTAGTTTATATTTATTAACTATTTATTTATACTGCTAGCAGATATGAATCAATGATTGATATGAAGAAATTTTAATTTTTATTTTTAAATGCATTATACGTCATTTACATTTGTATTTAATTTTTTTAAATAATTTCTATAAAATTTAGATAATACATTTCACAATTTTATTGTAATGATATAAATTATTATGCATACAGATTAAATTATATGAATTAGAGTACTTTAACACAGTTCTGGTTTTCTATTTTAACAAGTTTTAACGCAAATTTATTAAGTATACCGATTTTAAAAGTTAGGCATTACAATACAGTTATCTTATATCTTTTTAAGTAAAACAATTATTATGTTCATTGCTCATGCTTTATATTATACAAGTAAATATACGTATTATACACAATCGTTTATTAGTAGTAAGTTTGTTAACGCTTTAATACCTACTTATACAATATTTGCATAGAAATGTTTTAAATTAAATAAATTGCATTTTTTAAAATATTCCTATTTTAGGTACTCACTACTCCTTGTAATTCCATTGGAACCTTGAACCCCGAAGCAAACGAATTCAAATACAAGTCATTGTCTGAAAATCAACCAAAGTTTGACGAAGAATCAAGTAAAAAAAAATTGGAAAACTTTAGAAAAAATAAAGGTAAATATGATTTGATAAATCACAAATATTATTAATATAATATAATTTAATTGATTGAATCGTGAACTTTTAAAAGGGCCCATTTTGAGTTTTTAACAAAATTGACTTTGCTATATTTTTTCATCTACACATATAGACCAATATTTTATGAGCGAGAAGGGCTCGTATCAATTTTCTATTGTTATGAATTAATTAATGCATTATTGTTAGTTGCTAAAATAAAAAAAATAATCAAAAGAAAATAAGTTTCTTTATTTTCTTGGAAAATTTTAATTTTTATATATTTATCCTTTTTAAAATGTACGATTCAATTGTATTGACTTGTAAATTTGTAATACTAAATTTTATATAATTATAACTAACAAGTTATTAGATGTGTTGTCGAACCGTAAAAATGAAAATTATGCATTCAAAAAAAAATATTTGCTCGTGTAGCATTTTTAATATTTTATTTGCGGTTTGAGAAAATGTAAAAGTTCGACAATGATTTATTACTGTGAAACAGTGCCATAATACTTTCGAAGTGAACGGTAATATTAGACAGAAAATACTATCGGCATGTTATCGGGCATATACAATTTTTGATTTAAATAATTCAGTTGTATTGTTTTCGAAAAATCATCTAAAAAGAAAATATTTACCCCCCAGGTACGCCATTGACCAATCATCACCGCTAGTACCAATAGGCAATATTGTCATTTATCAATTTGTATTTTGTATGGGTTAAGTAATAATATGTAACATTATTTTTAGAGCAAATATCTGTCTAATTGCACTGTCTAATAGTGTCTGCTAGAGGTTCTATAAGTTTCTAATATGAAATACATTATGGAAAATTATACAAGAACCCAAAATTGTTACTTCCTTAATAGAAATTTTTAAATTACATGTCTGCTCAATTGATAAAAAATAATATCATCTATTATAATTTATAATATAGGTATGTACTTAAATAAATTTAAAATATAATTTACCGTTGACCAATGAAAATGCTAATGCAAATACACTTCTTATGAGGACGGGCGATAGCCATTCTCCCTCCTCTCATAGGATACCCTGTTAAGGAGAGTAAAATAAGGATGGTTTTTGGATAAACGTACCTTTATCAGGACTTAAAGGACAAAGATGTGCATAGAAGATAGCAAACTTGCAATGCTTCAAATTTATAAAATTAACCTTTCTAATATACCATGTATAATGTATATATTTATGTAAATTAACTAATTAACTGTTTAAAGCTACTGCCCTAAAATTAAACTAGAAACATCATACTGGAAGGAATATATAAGTAATATCTAGTATTGGGGTAGGTAGTGGTGTATTGGAGGGTATACGCGGGTATACGCCATTTATCCGGATCCCTACTTTTGGATTTATGCGTATACCTTTAAAAAAATTCGTCTATTATGGGTATACGCTAACTAATCATTAGTACATAATGGGTATATGTAAGCTTCTAATTTTTCATCATCATAAGACATACATTATACAACAACAACAGTATAGAATTTATTATTATTATTATACACTATAGCCATTATCCAAAAATAGCCTTGTACCCGCATAAACTTCGATTACATTTTCTCTGATTTCGGGTATTTGCGAAGACTGTTAGAAACTGCCGAGCATACTCTACATCAGAATACCGGTGGACACGTGCGATATTGTATTATTGATATAATAATTGTTAAAAATAAATCTCAACAGTCAAAAAGTTCTGTTTATAAATTTATCACAATATTAACCGATCTGTATACAATATTTTGAATGTATTGTGATTATTAATTATTATATTGTTGTCAGTTTGTCACTTAATCAGTATTTATTCGTCGTATGTTTGTGAAAATTATTTTAAATTAATACTAAAATATTATTACACAAAATAAAACATTAGGTTTCATGAAAATAAAATATTAACATCAATATTATGTTTCATACATGATATATACCTACGAGTTAATTAAAGATAAATTTAAAATGTAGACTTCCATAGCAGGTTAAATCCAAGGGAACTAAGGGGCCGCGCGCCCACTTCAAATCTTCTAAAAAATTTTTTTTGACATATGTACCCCCCTTCCTGGGAAAAATGTCTGGCGGGATTATATCCTAAGTCCTCATCATATTATGTAATTTTGAGTTTAGGTAGGTAGAACATTTTTTTTAAGGGGTTTAGCCCCACCTCCCACCTGTAAACGCTTATGAGCTGAGCGTATACCCTAGAAAAAAGTTACGAATACATCACTGGGAGTAGGTCAGATGGATAAGTGAAAACGTGTGCACAGCAAGACTATTTGTAATCTATACGCGACGCCAGTTGTAGAACACTATTGTGCGCATACCTAATAATAAGTTTTATCGCCACGTTGTCCGTGGGTTTAGTTTCTGTGTTTGGTACATCCGCGCGGGGCGACTGCCCCCGCCAGGACACGTCGGTAGTGATTGAGTGATAGCGGCGGTAGCATGTTGTCGTCGTCTCGTTGGCGTGAACGAAAAACTAAATTAGCGGGAAAGGGGAATTAGGGCGGCGCGCACAGATCGCGCTCCAGTCGCTGGGCACATGCGATTTTTTCTTCCACGAGTACCGTGCTCTGTGGCATGTGTTCGTGTTGTCGTCCATTTTGCAAGGCTTTTTTATAATGCTAATACACACACGAATGATATCTCATTTAATACGTTGACCGTTCGGTTGTTGTTTTTTTTTTTTTTAATTTGTCCGGGTGTCGCGTGTCTCATATATTTTTTCGACGGTGCTTTTTCGTCCGTCCCCCGGGGTGAGACCGATTCTCCCGCACATAATATTTAATCGGGGCACGGCGAGTCACCTAGCGGACCGGGCACGTTAACGACGCGAAGCTGTAAGTCAAGAAGAAGCAAGCAGAGTGAAAGAAAAAAAAATACAATAAAACAAAAAAACTCCCCATCGTCCGATCCGTGTGCGTATGTACAGTCGTGATATACAGTCACAGTCGCGTCGTATGTGTGTGTCGATTGCGTATATTGCGCGTGTGTGTGTATGCACCGTCGTCTAGTCATATAAGGCTACCTAGTGGAATTTGGTGTTTGTGCACATGGTTTTCGGTGGATGAATTCAGGTAAACTTGTTGAAAGAAAAAAAACGAATAAAAAAGCCGCCGTGTCGTCGTGTACACCTTGTGCGCTAGATAAATATGTGCGCCGCTCTTATCCACAGCTGAATCGCCACACAGCCAGTCGGCCGCAGATAGAAAACACACGCGTACAAGTACTTCCGTTTTTCGGGATTTTTTTCTTCATTTTTTTTTTTAAATGTTCCTACGCAAGGAGGTGGCAGAAACAGGTAAGCACCATCAAACGAGTCACGCTTAAGTCTGACGATAATTTTGTATATCTGGGGGCTGTCTCGTTTTAAATTTAATATCTCCTCGCAAGTGTTAATGTTGTGGGATGTCTCAATAGTATTAGGTTAGACTGAAAAACGTAAATAATTGATTGAAAATAAATAAAAATTTTTAAAAATAATTAATATAAAATTTATATCATCAATTCGGTCGCCATTGGCATTCAACGGGTCCGTGTGATAGGCGTTCTGCTTGCGTATAGGTTAGTTAACCCGAGAAGTCGTGTACTCGCTGATAACCTACAAAAATATGTGTGCACCACATTAGAAGTTTTTTCAATTGCGAATTTCGCCAGTGAATTTTATTGTGTTAATGTGTGTGTATGTTAATCAGACCGTTTTTGTCATTTATAATTAGACTGCCGTTTTTAGTTGGGCTAGTATTTTTGTTACTCTTATTATCGAATTGTTATTACCAATATCGGTTTCCCTTTATTTTTATTGTCGAAGTGACAACGAAATTTACCATTTGCTTTGAATATTGTATTTATGTTGTGAAGTACTTACCTGCGTTTTTCTTTAGCTAACTAGGAACCATAACACTGACTCTTGTTGGATAATCGTGTCTATGATCGGTCCACGCCCCTAATATTAAACATAATTTCATGTTGTCTCCTTATTATACTTTATGTTTCTGTTATTTCTTTCTATGTTTGGCATTAGTACAACTGTGATGTGTGTTAATTTTTTGTCTTGTGCATTTACTTACTGTTGTGAATTAGATATTCAACTATAGTAGAGCATTTTTTTAGTTCTACTTAAAAAGTTTTTTTTGTCCATAAGATCCATTGGTTTTTAATAATAGGGAATTTTTACCATATTTGACACGTCTTATTAATTAAATATTAAAATATAAAATTGTAGGTGGTACCAAATTTATACTACATTGTCAATAAATATTGATAATGCATTTTTGATTGTCTTAAGTTGTTATCTTGATATTTATTAAAATATTTTAAGTCTAAGTATCTCAGTTCATCTTTACAATTGTAATATACAATTAATTCTGATTATAGTAGATAGAACTTAGAAGTTTCTGCTTCCATTTTATCGATTTCTTGATAATTACAATAATGTTTTCACTTATCTTATTTATATTTAGTACTTTCATGTTTCAAAATTCTTATTTTTAAAGTCTAATTTTTATCTTGTTACTTTTATAGGAATTTTTTAATAAAAAATTGTAGCATTAATAGTTGATATTATCTACTATTTTCAAAAAGGAAGTAAATTTTGTTAGTCAGATATTTTTAGAACTCATTTTTAGTGCTCACTAACATTTCTTTTCTCCAGAGAAATAGTTAATTTACATCTCTATATGTGTTTAATTAGTGGTTTTTTAAAGCTTTTAACCAAATATTTAGGTTACTAAATCTATATTCTACTACAACCTTATTTACTAAACAAGTATAGTAATAGTCTGTATTAATTCAATAATACTTTTACAAATATTAATTCAAATTTTATTATATGATCGATACAGGAAGTACATAATATTTTTAGGAAAAAAAAACCTAATACAAAATATTTTTGATAATAACTAATAGCAAGAAGATTTGAAAATGATTTGTTTTATTGTTCTTAAAAACATACATTGACTGTTCTAAAACGATCTAAATAAATTGGTTTGCAAATAAAAAATCTTTTTACATTCAATTGAAAATCCATTTGTGAATATGTAAAATATTTTATGTTAAATATATGTTGTTAATTTTGTTAACAGGGTATATGTACATGAATGGGGACGTAGGAAAAATTTCAACTGGGGCGCACTATAGTCCCCCAGAACCACTGACTGTTTCTACTGCTACTAACACTTCTTACAGGTACACATAAAAGGTGTTATTGATTTTGATAAGTGCTTAATTTGATATAGGTTGAATTTAATGTATAATATGCACATTATTAGAACCTAATGGTTCATTATAGTGTCAAAATATTGCTAGAAAATTTTAAACTGTTATATACTGTTAACTTAAAAGTAAATTTATTTTACATTTTTATTTATGTAAGTAACATTATAGTTTTATAGTTTATATACATTAAGATTTGTTTTAAATTCTATTTCAATGCACGTAATTAGAACCTAATGTTATTAATCATGTTCATTATGGTGTCGAATCGATGCTACATTATAAAATATTCTTTTTTAAATATTTATATATGTAATTCATATTACATGTATAATTTATAGAAGAAACATCTGTTTTTTCAGTTGTGAGTTACTAAACAGTTTTATAAAATGATGATGTTAAAATGCATAACTATTTTATATTTAACTATAGTATTTAAGTTCGATTGATATTAAACTTATTTTTCTATAGTTAAATACATTTTAAATAAATATAGTTTTATTTTTGTGATTTATCTTTTGATACTATATTATATTAATTATTGAAATTAAAACAAATGAACTATAAATGTATTAATAAATTAAATATAATTTGGATATTAATTTAAATTTTAGTTTATCCTAAAATATAATACTATAATAATGTATATATATTTAACTATGATATGTACTTTCATATATTTTAATTCATCTGCATTTGTTTTTAATTAATTTGCTTTTTACTTTTTCTATTTATTAGTCTTCATAGTTAAATGTAATTTCTATGTTTAACATGCATAATGTATATAACATTTTTATACAAACTATATTTACTATAATTCATCAGTAGAATTTTTAAAGTATTCTAAGTTGGATGCATAATAATATGAGTTTATTATATTATATTACCTAAACAGAAAGTTGATTAAAGTTTATTATTTAAATTGATTGTTTTGACTGCAAATATATTGATTGCTTTGATTAGCATGTAATATACGTTGAGAATTAATTTAAAAATATTCAATATAGAAATGTAGTGGACCATTGACACAGTTAAATTGTTTTATTAAATTTATTTTAGCTCTATAAATGGAAGTTATGAAGTGTCTACATTGGATAGTAAAAATAGTGCAACAATTTTAACTGGACAAAATAGCACAATGGTAAACGCCGAGACTTCTACTGACAATATGCCATCACAATCAGTAGAACAACTCAAACAACTTTTATCAAATCAATTGGAATATTATTTTTCTAGGTAAAATTGTAATTCATTTAAAAAATAAAGATAAATAAATGTCAATTTTCATAACAAAATCTTTATTTTTATTTAATAGAGAAAATTTGGCTAATGATGCATATTTGTTATCACAAATGGATAATGATCAATATGTTCCAATTTGGACGGTTGCCAATTTTAATCAAGTAAAAAAATTAACTAAAGATATCAAGCTGATAACTGAAGTCTTAAGAGGTAAGAATTGTGTTTATCATTATGTTTTATTTTACAATTTATTATACTTTTTTATTAGAGTCGCCTAATGTACAAGTTGATGATGAAGGATTAAAAGTTCGTCCAAATCATAAGCGTTGTATTGTTATCTTACGTGAAATTCCTCAAACTACACCAATTGAAGATATAAAGGTTTGTTTAGTAATTGATACTATTTAAAAATCAGTAAAATTTCATAAATTTATTTTTTCTTCACTGACATTTAAAACTATTAGAAGTTTTTCCACCAACACTATATCTCTCTATTTCTCTTGATCTTGAATAATTTCTTTCCATTCTTGTACTCCCACGGCTTTAAGATCCTCTTCTACTATATCAAGCCATCTCTTCCTTGGTCTGTTTCGAGGTCTCTTCCCTTCTAGTTTCCATTCTATCACTGCCCTGATGGTTTCTTCTTCGCTCCATATATTTATTAACTAATTTATATTTTAATAATTTTAACATTTACAATATTTATTTGTTTAGTAAATTTTTTCAGTTTATCTTTAATTGTAAATTTTTTAAGTAAAAACTTAGAAACTAAATTTTTATTTAAATTTAAATATTTCATCTGTGTATATATATATATATATATATATGGGGAAAAATGTATTTTTTTTATATATATATACATCCTTTACCCTTATATATGTAACCATTTAATTTATTCATTATTATACATTTAAAAATTGTATTTTATAAATTATTAGTGTATTTATTTAAGATTTTTTTTTTTTTTTTATATGATGTTATTTAAAATTTTTACACATTGTATATATGTATTAGTTTTATATTATTTAACTGTTTTTACAGGGATTATTTGCTGGGGAGTCATGTCCTAAAATGATATCATGTGAGTTTGCTCATAATAATTCATGGTATATCACATTTGAAAATGATGAAGACGCACAAAGAGCATTTTTGTATCTTCGTGAAGAGGTCAAAGAATTTCAGGTTAGTAAATATTTCTTTTTAACATGTTGACGGCCACCACTGCCATAGCATTTATGCATTTCATTGTAATCATCATTCTTGTAGCTGAAAAAATATTGCTATTACAAACAAATTTATAAGCACTATTTTGTGACAATTAATTAAATTAATTTACACAACTACTATAAGTAACTTATTCACTACTAAGACATACTAGACTTCTATTCATATGATCACTTGACTAAATATTCTAATAAATATTTTTACTGCTTATTTATGGGTATGTATTGTTGCACGGTTTGTTTTATATTGTATTTTAAATTAATTGTATTATCATAATTGTAAATTATTTTCAGTTAGTACACTTATTTTATAACTAATTTATAAATATATAACATTTAAATCTTATAATAGAATATGGTTGTAAAAAAAAAATCTGAGAATAATATCCTTAATTACTGTTATAATTTAAATTTATAATTTATAATGATTGTATTAAAGATTTATTAATGCTTATTAACTATAATATTGTTGTATAATTCTTTACATTATTTTTGTTTTTATATTATTATTATATATTCAGGTTAGGTTTATGTTTTCAGTTACGTAAACTATGTTAATTATAAATTATTAAATTTTCTTTTAATTCAGTTATATATTAAAGATTATCTAAGATTTTTACAATACCTTTTTCATGATATTTTGATACATTAATTAAATTATAGATTATTTCATCATTTAATCTATTCTATATTTTATAAATTAAATTTCTAAAAGTATTCCCTTGGGTGTTGGTGTACTTGTGGTAACCATATTTCGTAGAATATAAATATAATAACCACTACCATATGGATATTGTTGAAAAACCCTGATGTATATTATGTTATTGTATTCTTTTTTTATATCCTTGGTAATATATTTTTATCTATCTTGATGTTGATTATTGATTTGATTAAATGATTAATCATTTATTTTTTTTATTTTTTTTTATAAATCGTGTTATTTAAACATAAATAAAGTAGTATGTTACAGCAATTTTATTATGTTTTTTTTTTAAAGTTTTGCAAATTATTAGTCTATAGTATAAATTAAATAATCTTTTTTTTTTTTTTTTTTGCTAGATAGAATATTAGTAATTAAGTATTGAAAATTATAAACTTTTTACTTTTCATGATTGATATTCTTTTATTGATAAATAGTGTTATAATTTATCTTATTAATATCTAATAAAAATGTGAACAGTTTTCTGGAGGACAAACTTTAAATATTTTAAATATCTTCTTTAAATTACAATATATACATTAATATTTTATTTTAACTAAAAATGTTATCCAATTTAAAACTATGATCGAGATTATATAAAGATATGTTGAAATCTTCATCAATTATAAAAAAAAAAAAAATCATAATATATCCCTTAGTATCAATATAGAATTACAAAATTAGATTTAATAAATGATAATGAAAATTGTATGCTTATGATGATACTATTCACTTGTTATGATTTTATTTTCAAGTGATTTTTTATTACATGCACTACCAACTGAAGCATATTTATATTAAATAACAATATAACATGGATTATAATTTTTATATTTGAGATAAAAACTAAAAAATATTTGACATTAAGGTAACATCCTACATAATTTAATAATTTTTTTATTTCAACATGATAAATTATCACTTATGATTTTTCTTGATAGTTTATTACATGCACTAACAATTGAAGTAAACGTTTTCATTTAATATTATTTTTTAATGTTCAAGTTATGAAATCAATAGTTAAGAATTTAATGTTTATGATGAAATTTC